>NC_039292.1:14374699-14643731 GCF_003368295.1 Carassius auratus | reverse complement strand
TATTAGGCTAGTGACAATGCCCCTGAATTTTCGAGATACCCCTACCGGAGGTAGAACTAAACCCAACAATGTTTTTCCTCATCTCTAAGGTCTCCCATATATGAAATGGATTCTTGGCTAAAAATATTTTACTGCTAAGATTGTTAAATTAACAGATATTGTTATACACCACAAAACCAATAAAGGACTAAAATATAGCCTGTCCGTATGGGAGTTAAGGCATATAAACTAATGCAGATCAATCACACAAGCTCTGAGAGCTTTGAAACTTGACATGTTTGTAGTCAGGAAGTTGATTTAACTACTAGAAAAGACTGGATGTGAATATCTTGATGTATGGAATAAATAGACACATGTAAACACATATCTAAAATAAGCGGACATGCACAAATTTAATATCTATGCAGAATGTTTTTCATTTACTTTGTGCTGCGCTTGGCCTGGCATTATCATAGGAAAACACATATGATGGCTTGTTGGAAAGGTGGGGTTGTGCTGAATCCAGCAATACCAAATATGTAAATATATGATAAAAGAGAAGTGTTTCTGTCACTCAATGTATGAATGTGTCCAAAATGAATGAAAATGGAACACTGACATAATTGAGTCCAAACCCATTCATTATCAGTGGTGAGAAGAATGTTGAGAAATCAAATATAAGAGACATCAAAAAATATTTAATATGGCACCTTGTACTATATGGAAACAAAGATTGAAATCGAAAGATAACACCTTACCATAGCACGAACAGGAGACCAGGAGTTTTAACTTAATGAACTTTTTAATAAAACTATAACTTAACTTCACACAATACAACTTAAATTACTGTCTTAAATAAAACAAATGGCAATCTAACTAAAGAAACAAACACTCTTTGGGGAAATGAGCCCTGTCTTCTCAGGCTGTTTAGTTTATTTTCTAGCAGCAACCATTTGGAACATCAACTGCTTTTGGTAACCATTGGAGAAGGGTCTGGCTGCAGACTTGCACTCTCAGACACTGCTTCTTGCTAGCAAGGCCACTTGAAGTCTTTATTTTTTATTTTGTTCTATTTATTGATAACTTTTTGTTTGAATTTCCCAACATTTTATAACAGTTGCCATGTGGCAAAGACAAGAAAAAATAAACTAAATTACAATGTCAATTGCAATCGCTACTTTCACTCTCCACTACCTGTGACTTCACTTGCAATCAACACAAATCGTGCATGTTGCCAATGGAGACGAGACGCTGTGGTTGTGATTAAACGATTAAAACTAATTTAGTACTATAACGTACAGGGTCCTGCAAGAAAAAGACAAGCACAGACCTTGGCCACAGAACAGCAGAATATGAACGCAATGCACAAAGTCTTTCTTTAAGCGTTTTCCTCCTGTAGAAAAAAACTAACACTTAATATGGCATAATGTATTCAGACACATTAAGTTCAATTAAAAGATCAAATTCGATATATAGTTATTATTCAATGTACTGCAAATCAAGCAGATGGCTATGAACACAATGTGCAAACTTTGTCCTCCCATACAATAACGCTTAATGTGGCCTAATAACAGACTAAGATGATAAAGACAATTTAGTAGGCCTAGGCTAGCCTATATGTCTTGTTGTTGACTCTAAGTATATACAGACCAGCAAATATGAACGGGCATTATGCATTAAGTGATTTTAAAGGATCAACTCCGTACAGGCAAGCAGATGAGTACAGAACGCAGTGCGTTAAATTGTACATTAAACGTTTTCCTCCTATAGAAAATCATTATAAATAAAACACATAATGTAGGTTAATGGACAAAGACAGTGATATAAACAAGTTGTAGACAGTTTATTCTATATGGAAAAATGCTTAATGTGAAACTTTGCGTGTTTCGTTTATTCTGGGCTCACGTGCTTGCCTGTACATATTAGTTATGTATTTTAATAAAGTAGAGAAGCATGAGTTTGGCCTTTCTCATCTATGTCCATTATGCCACATTTTGCGGTATGTGAGGAAAATACTATATACATATTCCTTATATTAATGAACTGTACATGTAATTTGATATTTTAATAGCATCTTAATATATTAAGCCATGTTAAGTGTTTTTTTTTTCTATGCTTAGCTAGAGACTTTATGTAAATGTTCATATTCTGGTGTTCTGGCCATGGATTTGCCGATCTTGTCTTTTTCTTGCAGGACCCTGTACGTTATAGTACTAAATTAGTTTTAATAATTTAATCACCACCACAGCGTCTTGTCTCCATTGGCAACATGCACGATTTGTGTTGATTGCAAGTGATGTCACAGGTAGCGGAGAGTTCAAGTAGCAATTGCAAGTGACATTGTAATTTAGTTTCTTTTTTCTTGTCTTCACAACCTGGCTTTATAAAATGTTGGGAAATTCAAACGAAAAGTAAAAAAAAAAATAAACAAAATAAAAAATAAAGACTGCAAGTGATGTCACTAGCGGAAGTGCAAATGTCTGAGTGTGCAAGTCTGAGAGTGCAAGTGAAAGCCTGCAGCCAGACCCTCTTGAAACATTTTGGGGTCAACCCCCCATGATGTTACAACTGCAACACACCACTCATCCACATTGTCACCAGTGACAAAGTGGGTCATATTTGGACAGTCAGGGCAAGAGCAAAACCCTGTGCAGGTCAAGCCCCACAGAAAGACACTGGCATTTGGTGGCATCGGTGCAGTTTTCGTTTTTACAGTAGAGGTGGGTGAGGTCTCTAACTCCTTTAGGTGCTGGTGCCTTCTGGAACATCACAGATTAAATGCAGCCACCTTCTCTGAGCCTCCATCCTCTACCAACTGGGTTCCAGAGAAGAGGTTTGGCCAGGTGGCTGTGATGCCACACTGCTGTTTGGTACACGGCTCTCAGCACATGTTGCTGGAAGCCATCTTCTGTTGGGGGTAGATTTGCTGCTGACACCTCAGCTCATCCAGGTTGGTGCTAGGATGCCCATCTTGGTGCCTCTTCTTTGTCTTTCAAGATCTTTGATTGAGTGTTGGTGGTAATATCTATCAAAAACTATAACGACACAGCTGTGACCTTCCTTTCCCATTAAAATTGCGATCTTTTTCCAGACACACTCACCCAGGTCATTGAACGTTTGAAAGGCTGAATCATTGAGCATTTGAAGAAGATCCATGCCATCAATGATATATGCTGATGGTTCTTTTACACTTGGCAGCTGCTGTTGTCTTCTTTATGCTTCCATCATCAAAAAACAAAGAGGGTGGGACAAAATCATGTTTAATCTGAGATACGAGATTTTTATGACTTGGGAGCGGGGAGATACGAGGTTATGCACTCATTGATAAGAATGATACAGACACAGATGTCGCTGCTGCCAGCAGTGTTCATCAAAGTCTGCGGTCGTGTCGAGCCTTTTGACAAGAGATAAGGCTTTAAGGGGTAACTAAACCCCTGGTCAGAGCCTGACTCCACCCACTGGCAATATTTGAAAAATGCTGAAAAGTGGGCAGAGCACAGCGGAGATAGAGGGGACAAACCAAGGGCAGGGCTGAGCCGGTGGGGCGTGAACCTGAGACCCTCAGTGACAGATTAATTGACAGCTGCTGTTAGAGTCACTAAAATGGAGAGTGACTCTAGTGACGCAAGTAGTTTTGCTACAGAGCGTTCATTTGAAGTAGAGGACTTTTCTCCCCCACCTTCACCTGAAGTGGAGGATGTCGAGGTGTCTGAGGACACAGGGCCAGGGCCTGAGCCATATCAATTCAAGCCACTGGCTCAAACTGCGGTCTTAACTCACGGATTCTGATAGGCATCCGATGATGCTAGCGAAGCAGCCGTGCAAGAGAGAATGGGCCAGTCTCCGAGTAAGGCACTGCGTCGCTTTTCAGCGTGAGCTGTGTGGAGCATTACAGCTGTGTGGAGCATTACCGAAGCATTACAGCTATGGATTTTTAACAAAACAAGCCTACTCAAATGTATCTAACCTAACGATTTTCATTCGTTATTGTAAGAAATGAAAAAGAGTTATGCAAAGATAGGCTTACTTGGCGCCAGTAGACAGACCTTTTTTCTCCCATAAATAAAACCTGTTAGCCTACTTGGGGCATTTTACATGCACAGTGCCAACTTTGAGTCAGTAAAATAATAATAAAAACAATAATTTAATGCTGGTATCCAAAACATTTAATTCAATACAAGTAGAATTAGAAATTAGATACATTTTAAAACTTCAATGCACATGTATAATAAGCCTAGTAATAATAACCCTAGTACTATCGATCATAACATACTTCTACAGAGACTGGAAAACTGGGTTGGGCTTTCTGGGATGGTACTCAAATGGTTCAGGTCATACTTAGAAGGAAGAGGCTATTATGTGAGTCTAGGAGAGCATAAGTCTAAGTGGACGTCCATGACATGTGGAGTGCCACAAGGGTCAATTCTTGCACCGCTCTTGTTTAGCCTGTGTATGCTTCCACTAAGTCAAATAATGAGAAAGAACCAAATTGCCTATCACAGATATGCTGATGATACCCAGATTTACCTAGCCATATCTCCAAATTACTACAGCCCAATAGGAGGATCTTTGATGACATCTTTGTACGCATACGCGAGTGGTTGTGTGGCAACAAAACAAACAGTACGGCAGGCTGTAAAGACGCAACGAGCACTTTCAAGTGAGTTATGGCCCGTTCACACCAAGCACGATAACTATAAAGATAATTATAAAGATAACGATATTAGCGTCCACACCAGCGAACGATATTGTCTGTGTATTTGAAGCGGACGTGGCACGTCTGCTGCTTTAAATTCTCGAGCTCATTACAGCAGGATTGATTCTGATTGGTTGGCAATGTTTTATCGTTCATCAGGTGGAAAAATCGTTCTGAAAGTGATTCCAACGATATCGTTTCTTTATCGTTATAGTTATGGTGTGGACTCTGCTATTCTTTAATATTGAGAACGATTTTTAGAACTATATCTTTATCGTTATCTTTATAGTTATCGTGCTTGGTGTGAACGGGCCTTTAGCGGGCAAAATCCTCAATATATAAGCACTTTAACATCTGAAGACCGGAGGAGGTTTGGAGAGAAGCTCAAAATTTGTATTGGTGACAAAATCGAAGCTATTCAAAGCCCATATGAGATCTGGGATGACAAAAAACGTTGGTCCGACTCGCCCGTGTCTTGGCCACGAATCTGCTGGGGAGACATTTATTCTTATTTAATAGAAACCCCTGGACCCTTCACTCATGAAAGATTAAAGGCTTTCAAAAGTCTGAAGGCCTATGATTATTTTGTTTCTTGAAAAGTTGGGCCAGTCTTTTCTGCCAAGCAGAAAGCAGTGATCGTGCTAAAAGCAGAGGTTAGACCTGGCCAAGCAGAGTCACAGCATGATTTGCATCTCCCGTGGGTGTTCGACAAAGAGAACGGCGAAATAATCACTGCTCACTGCGACTGCAAAGCCGGGTAAGTCTTCATTGATCAGTGTTCTTATTTACTTATTTATTTACTGAAAATGTAGTGACTGTTGTACCAATTCAATTGTTTTCAGTGTGAGACTTCAATGGCGTCTGTACTAATGGTGAAAAATTGTATATCACAGCTTACACATTTCTCCTTCTTTCAAATCCAGTCTTGGAGAAACATGCAGTCGTGTAGCAGCTTTAATGTTTAAAGTAGAAGCAGCTGTCAGGATAGGACTTACAAATGCTGCATGTACTAGTGAGGCTTGCAGCAAAGCACAGCTACAGAATGATGTGAGGAACATAGTCTGGGTGCTGTGGATTGCGGTTTGGGACACCTGAATCAGAAAGCGAAAACATATGACTCGGTTGATTTGACTCAGTTTTATTTATTTTTATTCAATCTTCTATAAATACATAGTCACTAAGACTTACCATGAACAAAATGTGCCTCACAAACTCGTTCAGAAGCTGCAGGCTTTCTTCGGAACCTCCAGGTTCAATCACCTAATTGCACGCAACCATTTCTTTCATTTTTCGCTATCCTTTTCGGAGGGAATTCGAAAAAACTTTTTATCAGGCCCCCAACTAACAGTACAATCGACCACACAGCAAGAGTGAACCATCCTCTTCTCTAAATCCTCCTCCAAACGTGCAAAACAATCAAATTACAGGTATCTAGCGGTGTTTCCTGCCACACGATTCCCATGATGCAACGTGACAAACATAAACAATGACGTCACAAAAGATCCGCCTATTGACTCCCTCTGCCAATGCATTGATAAAATTAATAGTTGGATGTGCCAGAGCTTTCTTCAGCTAAACAAGGAAAAAACTGAAGTCATTGCATTTGGAAACAAACATGAAGTGTTCAAGGTGAATGCATACCTTGACTCTAGGGGTCAAACAACTAAAAATCATGTCAGGAATCTTGGTGTGATTCTGGAGACCGGTCTGAGTTTCAGTAGTCATGTCAAAGCAGTAGCTAAATCAGCATACTATCATCTCAAAAACATTGCAAGAATTAGAGGTTTTGTTTCCAGCCAAGACATGGAGAAACTTGTTCATGCCTTTATCACCAGCAGGGTGGACTATTGTAATGGGCTCCTCACTGGCCTTCCCAAGAAGACCATTAGACAGCTGCAGCTCATCCAGAACGCTGCTGCCAGGATTCTGACTAGAACCAGAAAATCTGAGCATATCACACCAGTCCTCAGGTCCTTACACTGGCTTCCAGTTAAATATAGGATTGATTTTAAAGTACTTTTACTCGTATATAAGTCACTAAATGGCCTAGGACTGAAATATATTGCAGATATGTTCACTGAATATAAACCTAACAGAGCACTCAGATCACTAGGATCAAGTCAGTTAGAAATACCAAAGGTTCACACAAAACAAGGGGAGTCCTCCTTTAGTTAACATGCTGCCTGCAGTTGGAATCAGCTTCCAGAAGAGATCAGATGTGCTAAAACACTAGTCACATTTAAATCTAGACTCAAAACTCATCTGTTTAGCTGTGCATTTATTAAATGAGCACTGTGCAATGTCCGAACTGATTGCACTATATTTTCACTTTTTTTTATGTAAAATCATTTTCTAACTGTTTTTAAATTCATTTTAGTTAAGTAGTTTTTTTTTCATAATTTTAAAAGTTTTAAAATTGCTTGTCTTTATTTTTATTATTTTTCTTCATGATTATTTTACTTTATTTTATGTAAAGCACTTTGAATTACCATTGTGTATGAAATGTGCTATATAAATAAACTTGCCTTGCCTTGTCTAGTAATAAGACATTTAAAATACATCAATAACTGATATCATAGTTTAAAATAGATAAAATCTGAGTTAAGGCTTGCTTTATGTGTTGCTCGATGAGGATTTCTCAATCGTTGCGACTTTAAATCCTGAGGACACAAAATGCCGTGGAACCTCCTGCCGTGGAGTGAAGAAGAGGTGGCGTTACGAGGATTCTCAGACAGTTGAAGTGTCCAATGGAGTTAAGAGATTTGCTCTCAATCTATTTTCAACACTTTAGATTGTTTACCACGTGGGGTTTGACCAATAGCATTGAATTGTGAAAAAATATGAAATAGACAAAATTTGGACATGCGAGGATTCTGCCTGTCAGTGACGATATTTTAATAAAGGTGTTCCATTCCAATGTTAACCTGATTCAATTGGATCTGTGGTTCATATGAATTGTATAGTATACTGTGCCTTATGAAATGTATTATTAGTAAATGTATCATAAATATAGATCAGCACTTACCTAATGTAAGTTACTTTGCAGTAACCATGAATTTGTCAACATTCTTCTCACCACTGATAATGTGATTTGGACTTGAGGCTATTTTGTCCAGTGTTCTTTCATTTTGGCCACCTCATACATTGAGTGACAGAACACTTCTCTTTTATTATATATTTACATATTAATAATTTAAGTTGTGTTGTGTGAAGTTAAGTTATAGTTTTATTAAAAAGTTCAAACTCCTGGTCTCCTGTTTGTGCTATGGTAAGGTGTTATCTTTCGATTTCCATATAGTACAAGGTGCCATATTAAATATTTTTTGATGTCTCTTATATTTGAATTTCTCAACATTCTTCTCACCACTGATAATGAATGGGTTTGGACTCAATTATGTCAGTGTTCCATTTTCATTCATTTTGGACACATCATACATTGAGTGACAGAACACTTCTCTTTTATCATATATTTACATATTTGGTATTGCTGGATTCAGCACAACCCCACCTTTCCAACAAGCCATCATATGTGTTTCTATGATAATGCCAGGCAAAGCAAGCACAAAGTAAATGAAAACATTCTGCATAGATATTAAATTTGTGCATGTCCGCTTATTTTAGATATGTGTTTACATGTGTCTATTTATTCCATACATCAAGATATTCACATCCAGTCTTTTCTAGTAGTTAAATCAACTTCCTGACTACAAACATGTCAAGTTTCAAAGCTCTCAGAGCTTGTGTGATTGATCTGCATTAGTTTATATGCCTTAACTCCCATACGGACAGGCTATATTTTAGTCCATTATTGGTTTTGTGGTGTATAACAATATCTGTTAATTTAACAATCTTAGCAGTAAAATATTTTTAGCCAAGAATCCATTTCATATATGGGAGACCTTAGAGATGAGGAAAAACATTGTTGGGTTTAGTTCTACCTCCGGTAGGGGTATCTCAAAAACTAAAGCACTTTTTGACCATTTGTCACTAGCCTATATAGACCTCTCAGCTACTGATGTGGCATGTTGAATACCTGATTCGCTCCTAGAGCAGTCATACACTCGGCTCCGAAATGAATTATGCCCACAGAAAAAAGCTGAGACAGTTTTCCCTGTTGGGTTCTGTGCACTCGAGAATCAAATAGCTATAGATTCCAGTGCTGCCTTTTTTCATCCACCCTAGTACAGCCTATCATGCTCTGAACGGGGTATTAGACGCACTTTGCGAGGCATAAATCATCTCAAAATCTGCACCGTCTCCCCTCGGCTTCAGCTGGTATTGATTTGAAGCGTCCAGTGACTAGCGCTCAATATCCACTCTGATCTCAGAACAATTCCAGTTGGTACTAATTCAGGCGGCTTCTTGCGAAGGCTCTTGGTTTATTTCATTGTTCTGGCCCAGGGTGCCCTCAATGAAATATTGGAAGACTTCTGTTTTCATCTGTGTCAGCTGTGTTAGGCTAAAAGGTTATGCCACTTACACAGTTAAGAAACCTTTGATGGAGCATCTGACGGATAGGAATACGTAAAATTGTTTGGAGGGTAGAAGAAGCCAGATGATTGGATTCCCAAAAGAACAAGTGGACCTGTTGATATTCCCATCGTCTGTGTCATTGGTTGGAAAAATTTGTTTTGCATATTTTGCGTGACTCCTTAATCAAACACAGCTGATTCATATCATCAGCCCATTGGAAGAGACTCCAAGACCTCAACTAGGTTTGTCAGACAAAATTGCAGTCAGGTGTTGGAGCAGGGTTGAACTGAACTGAACTATGCAGGGGTGCGTTTCCCAAAACCATTTGTTGGTTGCAATGCAATTTCCCATTGCCAACCAACTAAGTTGCTAACAGGTTAGCAGCTATGGTTTTGGGAAATGCACCCTAGGTAGGTCTCCAGGAACAGGACTGGGCACCCCTGGCCTATGCCAGCGTCATGGGATGGAGCCTTGCTTTTGGAAAACTTGTTGACATTTTTGGATTTGTAGTGGGTTTGTTGAATTTTGAAGCAAAACCAGTTGGAAATGATTGGCGTAAACCAGAGGTAGCAACCTCTTTGCTAATGCAGCGTATGTAACAATAAGGCAAACAAAATCAGCATCTGATTGGTTGAAAGTTGTCATCTGATTGGTTGAACTTTCCATGTGATGTGTGTGCCAATTTCTTTAATGGTCTTCCTAGAAACAATGCTGTTTTGCCGGTAAACCCCCTCATGGAAGAAAAAAGCCTTCTTTACAATTGTGACAATATCTGTCATCGACTGGTTGATGACGTCTTGTATTCATTTGTCATATGCACATAAACCGACAGTCACCACTTACAAGCTACTACAAAATATTGTAGAAACGTAATTTTCTGTTAAGTTTCTTTGCAATTTGTATCGTAAAACGCGCTATACAAATAAAATTGAATCGGGATGAATTAAATTCATAGGTTGGGAAGAACGCAATTGGGATGATTTTGAAAGAGGAATGCATGCACCAAAATTGAAAATGAGTTGGGAGCAGTAAATGTGAAGTGAGTGATGTGAACTGCGAGAGGGAGAATGGGCAAGAGAGAGAGAGAGAGAAACAGGGAAATGGGATGGAGATGTCTGTCGAGGCTGGAGTAATTGACCCCTGAAGCAAATAATTGAAGCAGGAGCAGGGTGAGGGGTGGGGGTGGGTAAAGCATGACCTTGCGCCCCATAACTCCTGCAATCCTACAGATAGATGGAGAGAGAGAACCCAGCGGCAACCTACATTGCCAAAAGAGAGAAGAAGAAATTAAACCAAGAAGAGCCAATGTAGGGAATTACAGCTGTTTCACATGATTCGTGTCAATGTTCCCCAGTGTACTGAACTACATCTAAGTGTCAAGCTACATTGGCATCCCTGGCCCAGTGTTGTGTCAAAGTCAAACCTTGGCATGCAACATATAGGTCAAACAGTTTTAACTGCAACTCTGTTTGCCACTGAAGTCGAAGCGCAAACAATGAATACTGAATTTCTTCTAGAAAGAGTAGAAGAATCTAGAAACCGTAAATTGGACTACACAAGACATATTGTGACATTCACACAATAATAAACACAGATACATGATTCACAGCTGAAGGATATTGCAAATTTGGAAGTGCAATTTTATTTAGTCCAAATCTTGTCGGTTTAATATTGTACAATATTGCACCTCTGAGAAGGTACATAAATACATTTTGCACACACACACACACACACAGCAGTTTTCTGTGATTAATCACAATTGATTGCACCTAAAGATAAAGTTGGAATCATGAATGTCTACACATTGAATCCTCTGATCATTGTAGAATAAACAAAAAAATAGTATATTTAAATAATGTTGATTTAATGGCATTATTTTTTAACAAGGATCCTATATGTATTCAAGAATAAATTGATAGCTAAATGTTTAATTTTGATTATTTATTTTGTGGATAAAATGTAATTGTAGCCATCATTTATGCCTGGAGGGTTGGTGAGCGATGGGTTGTATAAGAATGGTGAATATCATAATTACAGGAAATGGGGAGAAAACAATAGTCTAGCCTCAGGAAATGAGAAAAAAGGGAGTTATATTAATTGCATTAATTATTTTCCACACATTAAACAGTCCTTATTAATTTCAGAAATTAATCCGTTATTTTTCCCAGCTCTAAAATAAGTGTAAACATACATGTGGGTATAAAGTATTGATGCAATATTCTGAGATATTTATTCCTTATCTGACAGAAAGATGAGACGTGTAAAACACTTCCTGGGAGAGGAAGAAAATGCTAAAACCATCAAATGGAGTAGGAACTGTAAGCTATTGAGAAGCAGAAATCTATGGCTTGATGGAGGGAACATGAAAAAGAAGAATTTTTCAAAAAAGCTCAGAAGAAAGAGTGGGAGCAGTTGATGATTTATGGTTGGCTGTAATCAGGTTATCCTGACACTGGGATGACAGTGCAAGCGTTCTCCCCCTCCGCCTTCATTTCGTTCCACACACCAAATGATTATAGATGCTCCCTTGGTTTCTCCCAGAGCCACAGAAGTGTCTCCCTGCCTCGCTCTCTCCCTCCCCGCTACGTCTCCTCCTCATAAAGACCTTAAGCACCCTCAAGTACTCCACGACTTCTTCACGGATCTTATTTGTACATTTGTCTTGTCTACCTCCAACCCCCATCTTCCTGCTAATTTATTTTTATGAAATGTAAAACAAAAAATTCACTCTCTGTGCAACTTTTGAGCTTTAAATACATGGATAGTTGAAAGATAATGTTAAAAAATACTATAAATATTTTTTTATTGATTTATTAAAAAGCAATGATATATATATATATATATATATATATATATATATATATATATATATATATATATATATATATATATATATATATATATAAAAAGCAATGATAATAATTCATTATTATCTAAAATAACGTATGTTGATTTTTTTTACATCTCCAACTGCAAACCATTTACTTTTATTATTATTCTTATTATTAATTCTTCTTCTTATTATTATTTTTATTTTTTTGTAATTAGAATTGAACATGGAGTATAGCATGTCATTGCCATGCCATCTCGGTTTTGTGTGTGTGGATATTTAATAATTTTATCAGTTGTTGCTAGTTACTTTGGGCTATTTCAATACCTTTCTTATAACAGAGTCCATGATGTGACCTAATCAATGGAAGGTCATCTGACACTCCACTCTAATTTTGTTCCCCATTCTCTGTAGATTTTCCCCTGTCCTTGACATGAATTCTAGCGAGTATGGATCGCTCCTTGCTGCACTAAATTGGGAATGGATTTTTGTTCCAAAAGGTTTTGCACTGCTTCAAATGTCAGAGACCAATGCAGTGTCTGAACATCTGAAATTGCTGAATTACTGTGGCTATTTTTGAAGTTCAGGTTACTTTGCAGCTGGTCATTCCAACACAGTAAAACGCCACTGGCATAAACCTTTCACTTTTTGCTTTACCTCTTTTTGGTCTTGGTGTTTAATTGTCTGTTGCCTCAACCCTATTTTTTCCAAATGAAAACAGTTTTTTCATGTAAAGATACTTTATAATTTATAGTTTTTAAAACAATTCTAAACAAAACAAAGAATTAAAACTTCCACCCACAACCAAGGTTATCTCCGTCCACCCTGGGTTACATTCTCCATCTTTATCATGGCCTCATTTATGGCAAATGGTCCGTCTGGACCATCTTGGCGTTTGGCAGCTTGTGCTAATAAGCATGTTGAAGTGTTTTGCTTAACATCATTCCGACTGACCACCCTCAGGTTGGTGGTGGGTGTGGGATGTGGATTCTGCCGGTGAGAGCTAATGAGTGGTGACTGCTCCCCGCAGATCGAAAGGCCTAATTGCTCAATCATGCTCAAGCTCCAGTGTTGAACCGTGCTTGAATCCTGATATTTCGTAAGGGCTTGCGGCCAAAGCTGTCTTCCATATTAAATGTGTCAATAGGCACTTGTGCCAAGCGCTTTCCAAACAGGAAAGCAATTGACAGTCAAGTTGAGCCAGAAGAAAGCATGTAGCAACACCAATACAGATCACTGAGGCTTTATTGACCAAGCATTTGGTCTCAAACTGCCAGAAGAACTCAATCCTAAACTGAAATGACTCTTTACCTCAAGCTTTTCAACAAATAATAGGAGACTATTCAATTGGAGTTAGTTTGTTAAAAAAAGAAATAACCTATGAGTTGTCACTTGGCTGTAGGCCTGGCCAACTTATATTGATCGGTTCAGTCTCTAGAAGGCTTAACCTTGTCATTGACCCGCTGGCCAGCTGAGGCTATTAAGATCTATAGAAACCAATGAGAACTTCATGCACTTCATTCTGAGGTCCATTTATTCTTGAATCTGCACAAGTAGTGCTTTCTCCTCTCTTTTTGGATGGCTGTTCATTCCTGATTTGAAGGGGAAGCTGTAAACATAGAGGCCGCAAATATTGCTATTACATGCTATTACATTGCGTTACATTTTCCTATAGCATGTAATTCGATTTGAAATTAGATGTTGCAAATACCTGCACAAGTGCACAAGTTTTTTCACCCCTACTATCATTCATCAGCTTTCCATTTCAACTTATATCCAGTACAGTTATCCCAATCGGGTTTGAAATCATCCAGATATGATGGTGCTGACCTCAAGCCAAATTAAGCCAAGGGCAGTAGATCTGTACTAGTCCAACCCATTCAGCATTACCCATGTAAAGGATTCCCCGGATTTGACTGTTGAACTGTGCTAGAAAGTCTCAGAATGATAAATCATTCCCATTATTCTCCCCGCACTCATAGGAAAGGGGGCCACGTGGAATGAATCCTGATCTTTCTCTCCAGCTCTACACATCATAAACCATTAGTCTATTATGGACAAGGTTGTTAAAGGATACGTCCTTTAGCACCGACTAGTGCCTCGGTTCGGTCATAACTCAGCTACTATATGAGCTTACATTGACAGCATGATGGAGTTGTCATTGCATGTCGGGTTGCTGATTGGGAGATGGGCTTTTTCCAAAAGAGTCTGTTTCAGCTTTGAGTGCGATTGAAGGAAGCAAGACTGTGTCCTTGGAGGGGTAAGACTGGGTATCCTGCGAGAACCGGGGTGGTCGTAGTGGAAAGATCAACATATCTCTATGAATGGGATAGAGACATCACATCTCTCCTTTTTCTGCAGTTAAGTCGAGCTGATCCAGGCATGGTGTTTTCAGATCGATCTTTGTTTCTGAGATATTGATGATGCACCCTTCTTGGGATTCACGGTAAAGGAGATGAGCACCGCTGAGATTAATTTGGATTCCTGCTGATGTACTGTGGAGTACTGCTTTCGGTCTCAAAAAGTCAATCTGAGTGTGGTTTACCCTTGGTAAAAGCAGGGTAGAAATCAAATACAGAACGCTGTTATTGACTACCCATAGCCTTGTTAAACCCACATACAACATCTTAAAGTGCCTTGCCTGCTACAGATAACATCACTTACATGATGGACCTAGTTTTGACAAGCAGCTCTCGGTGAAGAAATGCTGTTTTGATTTGTTATGTATTTAAGGACTTTCTTGAAGCCTTTCCTATTTGAAGTGAACCTGGAGATGAGATCTACTTTTCTCTTACATTGTGTTCTTTAGCCTCTGATAGTTGATGCTCTCGTCTCAGCTGATTTCTGAACTGTACTTCTGTCATTTTCTCGCAGCATTAGTTTCCCCTGGCATAGTGTGCTTTAAATCAAGAGGAAAAAGATGAGTAGGCGGCATTCTGCTTTCTTGGACCGGAATCTGTAGATTATCCTAACAAGAAGGCGTATTGGAATCCCTCAGTACTCCTGAAACATGGCTACAAATGTCACACAGCCGAGCTGATCCCCGAGCAGCGAGTTAATCATGAAAAACATAACAGCCTTCCGGCGGCTGGCTGCACAAATAAAGGGCGACACACAGCACACAGAAGAAAGTCAGACACCGGGGCCTCGTGTGTATTTGCATGACCTTGAGACAAACCGCTTGGGCAGGTAGCACTTCATCTTGCTTTGTGTTTGTCCCATTTGGTGTGGTTTTATGAATTCAGAATGTTATCCTTCTGTATCTGATCTTCAGGAAAAAAAGAATCTAAGTACACTTTGCAGAAGGGCAAATTCACTCGAACTCTCAGAAGACAACTTCATTTTGCCACTGCGGTTCACCAGACACACGTTTGATTGACAGCTAAAATATTAAAGGTGCCATAGAATGCAAAATCACTTGTGTGTGAAGCATCACATTTTGTTTTCCAAAAGATCTTCTTGGGTCTTTGTAAGGCTTATGTTGCTAAAGCTAACATTGTCTCAGCCTGTTTTCTCTTATGTTGCCTTCATAGCTCCTTTCACACTGCCATTCCGGCAAATACACGGGTAAAGTGTTCCTGCAATTGTTCCCTGGTCGCTAGATTTTGCACTTTCACACTGCCAATGATGACCCAGTATATGTGCGTGCTTTCACACACAACCCTTGAAGATCCCGTGACGACACGTGACATCAGCGCGTGACGTGTAATGTATGAGTCGACAACGCTTGGCACGTTATACTTTCACTGAAGCAAGCGAACGATCTCGGCGTCAGCGCGGAAAGTGAGGAACTAACTGATCTCTGCTTCATTACAGTTTGCACATATGTTTTCATCGCGAACGTTGATCTTCCTTCAAAACTGTGGGTAAAAGAGTCGCACGATAACGAACGTCATCACTTCGATACGGAATTAGATCTGGCTTTTGTTCACACAGCGCTCGTGAACAATGTTACTAGGTCCCCGACCCGGGTTCAATGCGGTAATCAATCCCGGGACGTGGTTGCTTTCACACAGAAGGCGACCCGGCAATGTTCTGGAAATATTGCGGGTCCGACGTGCAGTGTGAAAGGGGCTCATGTGATAACCAGAATGATTGTAAATAGGAATGTGGAAGCAATGTGTAGTCAATAACACGGTCACCACCAGCTAAACTATAACACCAGTATGCTCCGCCAGAGTTGCCAGGTTTCAAAAAAAGTCCCCCCCCAAATTGCTACTCAAAACTAGCCCAATCACGTTTTGGGGGGACAGCGCGTTTGGGCTCATACCCTGAACGTAGCAATTTCAACAAGCAATAAAAAGTTATCTGTGGAGTATTTTGAGATAAAACTTCATATACACACCCTGGGGACATCAGAGAACAATTTCAAATTTTGGATCAATGCATTTCATGGCACCTTTAAGAGAGGCCATTCTTCTATTAATTGCCTTAAATAATGAACCTCAACATACAAGGCTGACTTACAATACATTATTATTTTTATTTTTTTGAGGAAATATTGTTCATCCACCACTTGCTAATAAAGAGTGTGGCTCCAGGTCTGTTGTTATGTGTATAGAAGTTGGCCATGATTTAAATATTATATTATCGACATTAAATTGAACCGTTCTATACTTGTAACACAAGGCTTTTAGCCCAGTAGTACAATATACCAGGCCCCCTCCCTTCCCTACACTTCCCCTCCAGTTATCTTTGTCACTGCTATGCAATGCTAAGAGCTCTGTTCACACTGCCATGGCTTCTGCTCACTGCAAAGAACATTCACACTCAGCACATGTTGTGTTAATGAGGAACAGAGATGTGGTTAAGGCCCAGGGCACCAACATAGCTCGCACCATCAGCACCACAGCTGGGGAATAGATGCACTCTGGCTTAACTCAGCCCAAATGTTTCCCCTTTGTGCTTTTCCAGGACTACACAACTTTCCAAAAATCTGAAGCAGAATCAGAGGAAGAGCGATAAAATGGGCTCAGATCAAATGGCCAAATGTATCTTTGATTCATGGCTGTCAGTCTGTCACTGCCTTTCTGATCTCATGGTACTTTAAGGGCTCTTGGTCTTGAAAGTGAGTGATAGAGCTCTGGGATTTCGTGATGAAGGGAATGAGTGAGGAGAGGTTAAATGACAGCACAACATCATGATACTATGAGTCCTGCAGAGCTTAGTTGCTGAACGTGGTTGCTGATTGTTTCATCATGTCTCACTCCACCTTTTACTTTTAGTTGCAGCAAGACTAGATATTCCTCCATTTTGAAGCTAGCAACATTTTATTTGACATGATGGCATGTCCATCTTTACTATTTGGGTGAATGAAATAGTTTATCATGTTCTGTTCTGCAAGGTCTTGATCAAACTTCTGCACATCCTTCACACAGTCTTTTCTAAATTTTCTTCATCAGTTCTTTATAATTCTTCTTTATTTTGCCATGTCAAAACTTTACCGTCATCAAAGCATGCAATGCGAGTCACAACATAATGCTATTAGCAAAGCTAACACTGGTTAACAGCACAACATCTTTAACAGAAATGAAATGTATTACTAAAAACTTACTACTAATCCAGTAACTGACTAGTTTCTGTCCCAGATAGCACACACACGTCTGTAAGATATCTGTTAAAGATCTCTTCATCTGGAAAGCATCTGTTGTGTACAAGCATCTGATAGACGTCTTTCAGAGGGCAGTTTTACATTCATTCTTAATCATAAACAACTTAAAGACAACTTGTAAACGTCTATTTGACGTCCTACATATAATGCAGATGAGCATTCAGGATAGTCTAGCTGATCCCCTGTCTAACCACCCGGAAATGTCCAAAACCTCCTTAAAACCAGCCAAAAGTTCAACCTGACCAATCTGACAATATTAGTCCACAACACAGTTGCATTATTGGAAAGGGAGCATTTTCATGTTTCTCCCAACCACTAGGGGAAGTATAATAACATAATTTGTATTTACCACTTGAGAATCCACATATTTTTGTGATGCAATTAAAGCATTTTGAATTAATTTGAAACAATGAATTTACCTTGGAAGCTAAGTAATTAACTTAATTAACTAAAGAAGGAGCAAAGCTGCAGCATTAGAAACCGTATCCATGGGAATGCCTTTGAGCAAAGACAAAAAAAGCCATAGTTGAAGGTGATTGTTATTGCATAAGTACTGACTTAATTCTTCCCATGTAAACAATTTAGAAGGATTCAGGACTAATGTGAAAAAAGTTAACATCCAAGGTGCCTTTTGTAGTTTGTACAGCAGCAGAATTTTACCTTGTTAAGATAATTAGGATATCTTCCTTTTATGTCATACTTAAAGGGATACTCCACCTTGTTTTCATAATAAACTATGTTTTTCCCTTACCGACCTAGGACGGTAACACAAAACAAAACGTTGCGCTTTTCTAAGCGTGTAAAATATCTTCATTTGTGAAAAATCCTCTCACCGGCCCCCGCTCCCTCTAGTGAAGATATTACTGCGCCAAGACGAAGTGCTTACAAGCACTTGCCATGGTATTCTGCCACACAATATAGTTATCCATTTTACACGCTTAGAAAAGCGCAACGTTTTGTTTTGTGTTACCATCCTAGGTCGAGTTGCACTACGCGAGTAACTGTATTTAAATAGGGAAAACGTGGAGGTGTTTGGTAGCTTCTCTGCTTGGCCCGTATTGAATGAATGGGCTAAGCTAAGTGCTTTCAAAGTGTCACCGTGCGCCAAAGCGATTGAGTGCACGCACTGAGATGAGGGAGGTATGTATCAACTCGTCTTAGGTAAGGGAAAAACATAGTTTAATATGAAAACACGGTAGAGTATTCCTTTAAAGCATAGTGTGACGAGTCAGCTGCCTCCTCCCTGATTATCACCGGCACCCCGTCCTAAATCGCCGCCCTTCACCAGGCTCCCGACTGGAGTGGGTGTGTGAGAGGAGGGGCGCTGGACGAGTCAGGGCTGGCGGCGTGTGATGGGGCACACCTGAAGGAAGTGGAGCCTCATTACCGCCGCTGTTTAAAAGCCCAACGCGCCTCTCCTCAGGAGACCGGTCTCTTCCCCGTGCATGCACACTGGTGTCCTCGTGGGTCCAGGAAGGGTGCGTTGAGGGACTCCCGCGCCACCAAGACGTGAGCTGCCGGACCCGCGATCCGGATGGGAACCGCACCCGTATACACGGCCGACGGGCCAGGATGCCGGGCCGTCCATCCCCTACCAGCGCCGTGGCCAACGAGAGAGACGCGGCCGCTAGGAGAAGCCGCCGCCCCTCGCGCCCCGGACCAAGGAGGGGAGCGCGTGCGGCCGCCGGACTCCGCCCCTTGCCTGGACCCTTCCTTGATGAACACTGCCCGACCTACACAAATCCCGCAGCACAACGAGGACACCAGATTCCCTGTTATTTTGGACACTTTTCCCCTTTGGCCACTTTTATTCCCTTTGTTTTATGATTTCTGTTAATAAAAGCCTCTCCGAGGCCTGACGCCACGCCCACTGTGTCTGTCTTGTGCTCCTCCCGTGACACTGGTGGAGAATGCGGGCAAGGCGGAGCCTAGACAGCGCAGTTGGGAAACGTCTGGTGACGTCACTCCCTCTCGCTTGCAAACGTTCGTGAGAACCCAGACTGGGACGGAGGAAAACTGGGGACAGCCTCCCAGCCACACAAGGGGTAAGTGACTTTTCCATTGTCATTTTACCCTGTGGTTGGTTGAGACTGTCACTAAAACCCGGTTTCTCTGTCCCTGTTCTGGTGCGCTGCGAGAGGGAGGACCGCCCGGAGAGGAAGCCCCGCCCACTCCGACCGTTTGGAGCCTGGTTGAGGATGGTAGCACTCCCGTGTGGGCGGCGCCCTGATAACGGGGATGTCGCTTGGGAGGGGGAATGTGACGAGTCAGCTGCCTCCTCCCTGATTATCACCGGCACCCCGTCCTAAATCGCCGCCCTTCACCAGGCTCCCGACTGGAGTGGGTGTGTGAGAGGAGGGGCGCTGGACGAGTCAGGGCTGGCGGCGTGTGATGGGGCACACCTGAAGGAAGTGGAGCCTCATTACCGCCGCTGTTTAAAAGCCCAACGCGCCTCTCCTCAGGAGACCGGTCTCTTCCCCGTGCATGCACACTGGTGTCCTCGTGGGTCCAGGAAGGGTGCGTTGAGGGACTCCCGCGCCACCAAGACGTGAGCTGCCGGACCCGCGATCCGGATGGGAACCGCACCCGTATACACGGCCGACGGGCCAGGATGCCGGGCCGTCCATCCCCTACCAGCGCCGTGGCCAACGAGAGAGACGCGGCCGCTAGGAGAAGCCGCCGCCCCTCGCGCCCCGGACCAAGGAGGGGAGCGCGTGCGGCCGCCGGACTCCGCCCCTTGCCTGGACCCTTCCTTGATGAACACTGCCCGACCTACACAAATCCCGCAGCACAACGAGGACACCAGATTCCCTGTTATTTTGGACACTTTTCCCCTTTGGCCACTTTTATTCCCTTTGTTTTATGATTTCTGTTAATAAAAGCCTCTCCGAGGCCTGACGCCACGCCCACTGTGTCTGTCTTGTGCTCCTCCCGTGACAATAGTTTCCATAAGCCATAGCTTGTTATTTCTTCTAGCAATGTAAAAAAAAAAAAAAATACTGCATTAGAATACTTAAATTGTAAATATTTCTGATAAATCATAGAAAAACCCTCAAATTCACTCAGAACACCCTAAGAACCACATTGCAACACCTTGGAAAACTCTCACAACACTTGCATTGTGGCATTAGGTCAAATACCAATCACGTTTTCATGGGCCAGTTGGAACAGTTCAGTTCCAACTTATTTGTTGAAAGTCTGGAGTTTTTGCGAACATTCCAATTCTAATTACAATAAAACACATTCAGTTGCAGAATTACACAGAATGTTTGCTATGAACATGCCCTGTATGTCTGTGCTAGACTAACGCCAAGATAGTGGTTTACAAACCGCTCTAGCTGTTTAGCTAATGAATCCTCCTGTGTGGAAATTTCAACCAACTGGCTCTGAAGCACACTTGGATTGAAACAGCTGCTGGTTTAGTACTCCGCCATGGTTAATTTATCTAAACCATCCCATTTCCAGACCACCTTTCCATGCGATGTTTTATTACCCTTTTTCGACACACCATCTGTAGCTTGAAATTACACCATGATTGTGCATAATGAATTATATTGAACCCCTTAAAGAATTGCTCTGTGTTTTAGCTTTAAAATGTATGCTACCATCGCTAAGCCACACTATTCTCCAACTCTTCTTATTTTCATGAAAAGTAAAGCTAGCATGAAAAAAATTAGAGTAGAAATCAATCATTAGCTCTCTTAGCGTGAGTGGAGATGACCCCAATGACTTCTGTCCACAGACCAATAACCATCAGCACATTTGCACAAATTTTTCCTGAATGTTTTGAGTAAGCAGTCTACAAGACGTATTATTTCCCAGTAAAATAACCAATTTGGATTAGCGTCAGTCTTGCACACTCACTATACCTTGGCTTTTTGTGACGGAATGTCAAAAGAAACTTTTCAGGGTCGTTTCTGAAAATAAGGTTCATGGTCTCTATTACAGCACGGCACTTACATTATCGCTAATCATTGGACTTCGAAACCCAGTGACCCGTACAAGCTTGGCGAAGAAGAGAGGTGTTCTTGCTCGAATCTAATGATCTGCCTTCATTTTAACTATTTGGCTTGGTTGATTGCCTTACTCTCTACCACCCCCCACACACACACAAATCAAGAACCCTGCAACCTGAACCCGAATCTCCACTGGCCCACGTTGACTCAAAATGGCATGGAGTCTAGGCCAAACCTGGTGTAATAACTCACTAATGAAGTTATATGGAAATTGGACGGCTGTATGCACACAGATGTGTAGAGTTAATTAAGACTCGGCTATTCAAAGTAGTAGGTGCACAGGTGCCGGCAAACTGACAATTTGAAGGAATGGGTCAATATGGTACAATGGAGCAATGAGAAATTGGACATGATGTTAATGGATGGAAGAGAGAGACACAGGATCATTAACAGCAACACTTTAATCATGAAGAATAGATTCACGCTGCTGTTTCACAGATCTAGAAAAAGTATTTCAACAGCTTGTTGCATGTTATACAGTAATGGTTTAAAATTTATATTTGTGATCTAAATGGTACCACTTTCAGCTTCAACATTTGAAAATTATTCAGGGTGTAATTAGAACTAATCATTTAATAATTTCATAATTCAGACCTTAGTATTTTGAGACGATAGATTTAGGGCATCTGGGTCAATTGGGCATCTGGGTCAATTATGTAACAAGTTTATATATATATATATATATATATATATATATATATATATATAGTTTTTTTTTTTTTTTTAAGATGGGTGAACTGTTCTGATATCATAATGAAGAAAAAACTCTGAAATTCTTAAATAACACCTGATTTGAAATTATATTTATTACTGTTTTAGAATAAATTAAATGAACAAAACTGCTTCATTGTTTATTATTTTTGGAAATTGCCCAAAAGACATGACTAAAGTCATGTGGTGCAACCAACATGCAGAAATAAAGAATGTGAAAAAATGAAATAAAATAAAGAAAATAGCTGTTTACATCATACATTGTGTTTCTGAGCCGATATGTCTCTTAAAATGTTAGATAACTTGACTTGATTTGAATTTTTATGACAAGGCAAGTTTCAATCAAGTTGTAAAATGTCATGTGGTGTGACTCCTTGAAAACCATGAATAATTAATGACATTTAAATGTATATATATTGAAAATAATAATGGACAGTTTTTTTTACTGTAAAATCTTGGACAAGAACCTCCTTCCCCCCAGCCAGAATACTGAAGATGGGTCTGGATGGGTCTTACAGCATGACAATGACCCAAAACATACCACTAAGGCAATAAAGGAGTGGCTCAAGAAGAAGCACCCACCCAGTCTCCATACCTCAATACTATAGAAAATCTGTGGAGGGGGCAAAAAACGTCTTACCTTTTCAACAAAGGGTTTCTGCACCAAGTACTAAGTCATGTTTTGCTTGGGGATCAAATATTTATTTCACTCAAATGTATATGCAAAATCAATTTCTAACATTTATATAATGTGTTTTTCTTCTGCATTTCTTGGTTGATATATATGTCTCTATACGTTAAAATAAATCTACCGTAAAAATTACAGACCCTCCATTTCTGTGTAAGTGGGCAAACTTACAAAATCAGCAGGGGTTTCAAACCACTATTTTCCCCACTGTACATACATATATAAATGATGAAACCTACAAGTTGGCATGTGCCTGTAGGGTTACTACCATTGAGATGAATGGTGCTGTAATGCTAACAGATCTAACAGGCTCTTTTCTTGCTATTACAGACATCCTCAGCCTGACTTAATTTTCTGTGATTGAGTACTCCTCAATAGTACAGATTTCTCATCCCATGGCTTCCCTCAATCCCCTGAGCACAGTTTATGCTCAGCAGAGACCCTGTGGCACATTCATGTATTGAATGACATTCCATTCTGCCAAATTCCCTGGCTCTTCGGACTGGCTTTGGATCAGCCATTCAGCGAGGTTTGGTCTGGTGCCTCGTTTGTCAAGATGGCTTTGTCCGGGATTTCCGTGTCTGTTCCAGCATGCTCTTCAACCATTGGCCAGATTGTTTATTCCCTGAATAGCCATCACATCTGTATGCCTGATTAAAACAGCTAGTGAAGGACTTTGACTCAATGTTGAGCGGATGATGTATGTTCATGAAGCCAAATGAATCCAGATATTTGCTAGAATACTGAGGCTAGTAATATAATGTTAGGACAGATTGGATTAGCACGACACAGGATGTGTTTATGTTTTACCACATTTAGCAGGATAGAATGTGTTTTCACAAGCATAGAACTGCGGCACGAATGATTCCAGTTAAAAGTCCTCTTTGGAGAAACCTGGGTTTAAGTGCTTTGCTGGAGGGAACGGTGGCGATCGTTCTCCTTGTGGTGAACTAAATTGGGTTTCTTTATCTCTAGGTTGCAATATAAAATTAAATTTAGCAAAATGGCAATTCATTTTACCATAGCAATTTTATTCTATAACCATTTTTTTCCAAACAATGTTCAAAAATTTCAAACACAATACATCGATTGAGATGTGTCGGAAATGTTCATTATTTTCAGGGAAGGAAAACAATCTTATAGTATTTGTAATGTATTTTTCTAAATCTCTTAATGTGTCTTAAATGATACATAATGCTGATTTTCTGTATATCATTAGCTGCGATTTGAAAGGTCAGCAGCAAGCGGGTCAAAGTCAAGCTGTAGAGTTACAACTGAAGCTTGAAGGCTGACTCCACAGAGTTCAAAGCACTGGGGACCGCTGAGACGAGTCACATGAGCGCTCGGTGCTGGAGCGTAGTGAGTCTGGATGAGCGTAAGTAATTCAGGAAGTTTTGAGAGGCGAGATCAAAGCACTGCTGTGGAACACTAGGGTCAGGTGGGTTCAGGAAATATTGTCTATGTCCCCATCCTCTGCTCTGATCTGCGGTGACAGGTGTGCATGCTAGGAATATTCCACAAGACAGTGATGCAAATCAAACACGACTGTCGTGCTTACAACTATCACGATCTTCGGTTCAGTCTGTGACTTATGAGCTCAGTTTTTTGTGAAGTGCTTGCGATTTTAAGATTTCCCTGTCAGGTCATAGAGATCGTTCATGTAGATTTGCCTTGTATGGTGGTCTTAAGCTTGATTCAACAAGAAAATATGTTTATCTCGTGCATGTGGGAATCAGTTTATTTCAGTATACTGACAGGGATGCTTATGTATCCAAGTAGTGCTATGGATGATTCCTGAAGAATTTTGCAAGGGTTTGCTCTACTTGACATGGACATACGAACTTGAGGGTTTTATTTTTTTTTACTGATCTGTCATTATATTTCATTTTACTTTTATGAACCCCTCAGAGTTCAGCAGCCTGATGGAGGATTAGTTGTGATTTGGCTGCATCAGTTCAAACATTGCAGTTGCAGCGACATAATTCAAGGTCACTCTGTCCAAATCACAGAAATGTTGTCTATTTGGTTTGACCAAACCATTCAGGGTTAAATGATTCTCGTTGGCTGCTGCTTTTTGGGTACTAAAAAACTACAACAACAAACAAAACAAAACAAAAAAACCTTGTAGTTTATTTTTCAAACAAATGACTTTTTAGTGAATCGAACACATACACTGCCAGTAGTAATCCCATTCCTGAAAGAATGACTCTTTTGAGCCATGTCATGTTTGGGAAGTAGTGGTCCAATGGTTAGAGAGTCGGACTCAAAACTCAAAGGTTGTGAGTTCAAGTCTCGTACTGGCAGGGATTGTAGGTGGGGGGGATGAATTTAAGCATTCACTGTGTGTGTGTGTGTGTGTGTGTGTGTGTGTGTGTGTGTGTGTGTGTGTGTGTGTGTGTGTGTGTGTGTGTGTGTGTGTGTGCGCGCGTACTTTGGATGGGATAAACGCAGAGCACTAATTAAGAGTATGGGTTATCGCCACGTCACATAACTTTTTTCAGTGCAGTTTGAATCTTTATGCATGACTCCAAGGAGGCGGTTTGTTTTAGTAAATCAGACACATAAAAAAGGCCAGTACAGTCACAAATGAATGACTCTAATTAGTTGATTCTTTTTAGTGAATCAAACATACAATGCCTGAACAATGAGTTGAATGTTTTAGTGAATCAAAAACAGGGGTGCAACTAGTGTAGTCCAATTCCCAAATAAATGAATCTTGTGAGTCAGTTCATTTCAGTGAATCAAAGACACATAACGTGACCAGTACAGTCTGATTCCTGAACAAATTACTCCAATAAGTCAGTTCTTTTAGTGAATCAGAAATATGCAACTTGATCTTATAACTGTCTACCTTGTCACAAATTGGAGGATTGCTTCATTTTTTTTTTTCATTTTGTCAGTATTAATTTATAAAATATAATCTAATAAAATTTGTTGTTTATAATAGTTATGGCTAATTACTGGATTGCATAGTCTTAATAAAAAAAATAGATAAAGCCTGTGTAAACACATTTAGCAAGAACAGTTTTAAACGTTTTTTTTTTCTTTTGTGAGTTCAATAACATTTTTTATCTCTTATTGTCCACAGGTGGAGCGGGAGATCGCCATCTTGAAGCTAATCGAACATCCCCATGTATTAAAGTTGCACGACGTCTACGAAAATAACAAATATTTGTAAGTATTATGATAAAATTTAGCTGTGCCTTTTTAATATTCATGTGTAGTGCAGTGTATTATTAATTATTATACATAATTATATATATATATATAAAAATAACTTTTTATTAACAATATATATATATATATATATATATATATATATATATATATATATATATATATATATATTGTTAATAAAAAGTTATTTAACAAAGATGAAATATGCCTTGGATTGCAATCCCAAAATATGAGAGTACAGGGCAAAAACAAGTTTGGTGTATATAGCCTAAAAGTTTGGCAGAAATGCAAGTGTAAATGTGTTTGATCTTAATAGGTTTTGTAAGAGAGTGATTCTGCTGGTGCTAAAACACTGCTAATGATGAAAGTGCCAAGCAGCCAGTTAGTCACAACAGTATGATAGCTGCTAATGGGGCCACGAGTCATCCTTCATGCAAACACCATGATAATTCACTTAGCATTTTTGGCATGAACAGATCATCAGAAAAATCATTTCTGTTTACCTCATCACTCAGTTCTTCATATTTTCTTCAGTTTTGAAGCAATGCATGGATTTTATAATTGACTTGGTATCACGGTAATACTGTACGTTTGTGTTTTTTTTACCATTTTACCATTCTTGTGTACAGTATATACACTGGTAAACGAATGTGAAAGCCATTCTACACTATGTACAATGTCATGACATTAATACTTTTTGTTTCAGTAACTCGTATCAGGTTACGGCAGTAGGTGGTACCAAGTGATTCGTTGAATCATTCACTCAACCGATTCGTTCAAACAATGATATTTTTGCTAAAGGAGAGAAAAAGACCAAATAAATGACAATATGTCTAAACTGTAAATATGTCAGCATTAACCTGTGTATTGAGCTGTTGTGTAAAACCAGTCTCGTGAAAACCACTCGTGATTTAACGTTTTATGCTATACACTTTACATTCTAAATGCTGACAAACCAAAATGTTTAAATTTAAAAATAGACCTAAAATATTATGGAATCATGGTTGTGTGCAAATCTCTGTCCAATCAAATTTCTGTCTACTACTTTAGTGAGGGAAAGAGCTACAATCCAATGAAGCACTGTGAGTTGCATAAATTAATGAATAATGATGATAAATATACGCTATTAATTTAAAGTATTATGCATAAAATATTTAAGATTGAGAGCATATGGAGATGCATACTCTCTGAGTAGTTACTTCCTTTGAAAAAGAGTCTGTGTTGGAATGTAATCTGGATATACTACATTCATCAGTACCTTTATTAACTGCCATTCACAGCTCCTCTCCTGTGGCGTCATGGGATAGTTGAGTATCAAGTGCACTGTTTTACAGTATAGTATGGAAGTATGTGATTTTGGATGCAGCCACATGATTTACAGTGGTTAATGGGAGGTAAGAGATCTTTTGGCTCGATTTGCTTGTCGCGATTCACTGATTGGTGGAATTTTCTCAGTAGAATTGTGGGTAATGTAGTTTTTCACTAGGAATTCTGCTATTTAATGTGATTATTTAAAAAATATACGCATAGATAATGCAGCCTGATGGTTTAAAATCTACCATTGATTAACAACCTCATAACTTAAGGTTTATAAATTATTGTTCCCCTTGTTGCACTCTATACCAGCTTCCACTGAGTAACATTAGAAGGTAATTTGTGGGTTGAATTTGGAATAACATACCAGCATAGTATAGCATAGTACTATTTTTAGTACATTTTTATATGTAAGAAGTGGTATGCATAGTATGTCATTCCAAATTCAGCCATGGTTCATCGTACACAGAAGACTGCTGATTGTATTATAAAACAAAGTCAGGCTCTTTGATTTGTTGTGGCCAAACTTGTATATCAGGATTGGTAATTGCATTTCTCTCAGTCTTGTTTCTGTTTGCAGGTATTTGGTTTTAGAGCACGTTTCGGGTGGAGAGCTGTTTGACTATCTGGTTAAGAAGGGCCGATTGACACCCAAAGAAGCTCGAAAGTTTTTCAGACAGATCATCTCGGCTCTGGACTTCTGCCACAGTCACTCAATATGGTGAGTATGATCAGTCATTCCTGAACACGGTGATGTGTTTTCATGAAAACCATGATTTCATGATTCCATAATATTTTAGGTCTATCAGAAGTGTTCTCAGATTAATGCAAATTAAAGCAATTAGCCACTACAGACTGTGCCAAGATCTGCTTTTTGTGTCAAAAAGAGATTTTTATATATTTATTTATTTAGTTTCCCTTTCAAAGGTATCATACATACAAGACAGATAAGTCATCTTTATTAATGTAAAAATTTCTTTATTTCTTTCTTTATTTTTTTCCCTTTTAAAGGTATTACACAAAGAAGCCAGATATGTAATATTTAAAAGTGTAGAATTTTTATTCAATTTTATTGACTTATTTAGTAATTTATTTTGTAAAAATATAATATTTAATTATTTATTATCTTATTTTTTTTCTTTAAGAACATTTGGTCTCCAACCTCAGTCCAAAGGTACTACACAAATAAGTGAGAGATGTGGCATTCATTAGGGTATTCATCTATTTATTCATTAAATCAATCAATATCCTAAATAAATCAATTCATTAATGTTTTTGTTTGTTTGTCTACTAATTCTATTTTATTTTATTACATTTTTGTCATTGTTATTGAGAACGTTTGGTCTCTAACCTCAACTGAAAGGTATTATATAAATAAGCTGGAGGTGTGAACATTATTAGGGTTGAAATGTTCCAAAGAAGATAAAAAAAAGCACAGAAGAAAAGCTGATCCTTACACAAAACCTCAGCGATGCATCCTAAAAGTAAGTCCAGCCTTCCCACCTTTTTCACACTTTAATAGATTAGAGGCGACCGGCGAGAGCTCTTCCCTTTTGTGCTTGTTAAATTTATATTCATACCCCGGGGCTTTCGATTATACGCATATCAAGATATCAGACTCAAGCTCTTTTTTCTCTCAAAAGCCGTCCGAGGAAAGGCAAGGCGAGGCACGTCGCCTCTTATAGTTTCTCTTCTTGATTTATGATCAGAGTCCTCATCCGAACTGCTTTTTTTTATTTTTGTTTTTGGAGGGACTGGATGTGATATTTCCTAATGTCCAATTGATGATTTAGTGACGTGTTTTGTGTGTTTACAGGCTATTAATTATATGCCAAAAAAAGAAAAATGGAAGCGTGTTCATGACATCATGTCCATGTTTTCACACATCAGTGGCTTTTGTGCTTTTTACGCCAAAAACTCTGCATCCAGTCGATTACAGTTTGCATCACAATGAATTTGCAGCGTAAGCACATCTAATTTGAGGAAATATCTGTAGCTGTTATTTCTGTGAGCTGGTATTTTCGTTTGTTTTTGATAATTGGTCCTGTTCGGTTCACTGAAGCATAAAAAAGGGTTATGAAAATTGAAAAAGGTGAGGGTTAACCGTTAACCGACGATGTATAACGATCACCGTTATTTTACAAACATCATTAGCAATTATTGACTTCTGAACCGCGTCGTCAGCTTTGATCGAGCTTTTTTTGTTTTGCAAATACCTTGTTGCACTGAAGCAAGCGTTGAACAAATAGTGTGAAATGGTCTTTAACCGCCGTAAATGCACTTGTGCTTGCGATAAATTACGGCATGATGTGCGTTAAATGATTTTGCTCGAATCCAAATGGACATGTCGCGCAACTTTATATGGCTTTCTCCGTTTTTTCGACCTACTGCCAAAGACTTTTAAATTGCTAATGAGATAAAATGGAAAATGAAGAGCGTAGTACGTTCATTATAGAATGATTTTCTGCTAGTTTTATAACTGTTCTTCATCAACAGTACATAAAATATATGCAAACTAAATTGTTTTGTCGACAGTTATTATCTTCAAACCTTATTATCATCAGTACCAATTAGGTTCTGGGATGATTTCGCTTCAGAGATCTCCAGCTTCCTCACTGCTAATGAAGACATTGCCTCACAAAAGCCTAGCGTTTCAGGAAACCCCTGTGGCAAACTACTGGCAGTGCCACAAATACATTTTCCAAGGGTTATGGTGCCGTTCATGTGCTCTCATCTCATAAATATGATCATTCAGACAGCAGGGACTTGAAGGCAGAATCTTTACTTTGAGCTTCAGAGAGAAGAAAAACTGACACCTGGATAAACGAGCAAATCCTCTCATTTAACACATAAGAGTGTTATCAAGCCGATCTATTTAGAGATAAAAGAGAGGTATTATGGGTAATCAGTGTGTCACTGTGGGGGTTTTACGCCACACACATACGCATTTGCATTTGAGTGCATCCACATTACAGGAAAAATGAAAGGATTGCCTCACTGAAAGTACTCTGGTGATACCGTGGTACTTTTATAACGAAATGATTGCAATAAGCATGTATCATGGTGTTTACATGATATTTGTGATGAGGATATGCTGATGTTTCCGTGGTAAATGTGTAAGCAAAATAAATAAAACATGGAACGAATATTTTTATATTAGTTCTCTCTCTCTCCATATATATAGTTATAAAACATGATTATATTGTATATAAATACATTTGATGTGACAAATACACTTAAATTGTGCAAATGGAAAAAGATAAGATATAAAATAAAATATAAAAAGAAAGTGAGAGAGTTAACAAAAAAGTAATGCATACAATCTCAACACAATCTTTCTGTTATAAACACACACCGTCATGCACATTATGTGAGTTGTCATATGAGATAAATGGCAGCCCCACACTGATCTCAGATCAGCAATAAAGCTCTCTTTTGTGCACCTTTAGTGTGTCTGCTGAGTCCCAGAGACTCGGTGTCTTTCCGTCTCTGGTCCCTGCTTCATTTCTCAGAGCCGCAGGCCTCACGCGGAGCAGCAGTAGGGCAGTATGCTGCAGCAGTCATGAGAAATGTCCCCGTCATGCTGTCACACTTCCCCGGCTGTTTGCTTTCTTCGTATGTGACTGAGAGCCACCCGACCCCTCTGATCTCATGCTGGGACAGTCAGCAGGGGATGACGGGAGAAATACTCCCACAGTGCTCTCTTTTTCCACTTCTGTCCTTTCCCATTTCAGTATCCGCCTCACAATTTGTCTCGTCTTTTTGTTGTCTGTCTTTTCCTTATTGTTCTCTTTGCCTGCAAACATAACTTATATATTATAATTTATAAAATCTGCCTAGACAGCATTTTAAGTGACAGCTGGTGCAAATGGTAGACAGCTAAATTAGTTGCATTAATTATTCTTATTAACCATTTTTATCTATAATTACTAGAATTTTCACTTCCATTTTTCACCTTTTTGGGTTAATTGATACTTTATGGTGATATTAATATCAACCGTGCAACATTGGAAAAATCTACCCTAAGGTGGGTACACAAACATGCCAAATAAAGCAAATCCGTCAAGGCACGAGCGCAGCTGGCTCTTTAAGGGAATGGAAGATGAGACTCTGATTGGTTTATTGCATGTTACGCCCAAAAAACACCCATTACTCATTAAGAGAATAGGGACAATCTGTTTGGACCATGCGCCCGGGCGCGCCAAACCGTTTTACCGTTGTTAAAATAGCAAAAGTGGATTTGGACACGCTCTGAGTGCACCTGCGCCATGCGCTTTACACTTTGTGTTTAGATCGTTAAAATAGGGCGCAAGATGTTTGGTTCCCTTACGCACCTTCATGTTGTTAGCATAGCAGTGTACTAACATCAAACTCCATTTGAATCCAGTGTTTCTAGGGTTATTTTGGTAGTCCGTAAAGTTGCTGCATTTTAAGTCAGTGACTTATAAATTGACATTTCAGTTTTGGAACAGAGCTCATGTTCTACCATCGAGAGTCCACACACACTTTCCCTCCTGAAATATATAGACCTTTTCTAGTTTGTTTTACGGGTGCTGGTTCTTCATTGTGATGGACAGATTGGCATGGCTGTTCGAAGCTGTTCGAGTGGTTTTGACGTGTTAATAACTGAAGACTGGCTCTCCATTCAGTGGCTTTCTGTCCACCTACTAAATCATCTTTCTGGAGCTGCTTGACATGAATATTCCTCCAGATATAACTACTAATAAAGTCCAACAGCTGTCAGACAGAGCATACACACACACACACACACACACACACATATATATATAGATGTCTAGCTGAAAGGAATAACTCGCCCAATCCATTTTTACAGATTTGTCTAATATTGACTCACTTGACACCTACCTGCTCCAGAAATACCAGTTAAATATAAAGCTCTGTACAGTAGCACCCCCTCAATCTCTCAGCGGTAAAAGAGTCACAGGGAGATCGTTTAAGAAACGTGAAATCAGCACAAACGCACTTTCTTTGCTTCTGTGATTTGACTTTCTGTGCGCACAACTGTGTTATAAGGTTTTTATTTGCCACTAGAGATAGTTTCGGATGAGATCTCGAGTCTTGAAATGGTTTTGTAGGTTACCACTGTGTTGGATCCCACTGTGAAATCCCAGTTGTCAATTCAGGGAATGTTTGGAAAACTGTCAGTGGGAATGGATGGTAATAATCAGTGTTTGGCTTTTGGTGGAAAAATATGATGACTTTTGTCTTGCTGTCAAAACAAATGAGTTCATCAAAACAGATTTGGAGAAATGTAGATAGCATCACATCACTTGCTCTGGAGGGAATACTCTGCAGTGAATGGGTGCCGTCAGATTGAGAGTCCAAACATCTGATAAAAGCAGGAGAAAGCAATATTTTGCATTATGGACTCATGAGTTAAAAAGATGTCCAAACTTTTTGCAAACACACATCCTTTCATTAAATAATGGACTGGAGTCCTGTACATTATTGTGATGTTTTTATCAGCTGTTCAGACTCTCATTGTGACGGCACCCATTCACTGCAGAGGATCCACTGGTGAGCAAGTGATGCAATGCTACATTTCTCCAAATCTGTTCTCATGAAGAAACAAACTCATCTACATCTTGGATGGCCTGAGGGTGAGTACATTTTTACACCACTGGCACCTTTTGGTTAAAACTTATATTCCACAGTTTTGCACTTGATACAAATGCGTGATGTCATACGTAGTGGGCGGAGCTGTTTATGCAGGGCCCTCACATTTTGTGGTATGCCACTGGGTGGAGAAAGTAATCTTGAGCTCAGCGTGGACTGAGAAATTGTGTACATTATGAAAGTAAATTAGCCAACGTTAAATAGCCAGCATGCAGCAAAGGCAAAGCACCACTAAACGTAAATGTAGACGTACATGTTCTGTAATTAAACTCTCATAATTAGACCGCTGTGAACAGCATGTGATTGAGTTAGCTAATGTGCTATCACATGTGCTGCCTGCTGCTCTTTACATCACAATAATGTAAAGCTCGTTTGATTGCTAATTGGGACAATTTATTTAACTCTAAATATGTGTTCATTTCGTTCATATAAAAACGTATTGTATTCATTCAACAATTCATTAATTAATTCAAAATATGTATTTCTTTATAAAAAAAACATTATTTCATATTATTAGTTATTTATTAATCAATCAAACCAATCATTAATTCATTCGAGAATATGTTAATGCATTTGATTTCATTCACTGAAAACATTTAGTTGAATCATTCATTCATTTGGAAAAGGGTGGATTGCCCACTTCAGGTTGGTGGAGAGTTCCTGCCTCAAGTGGAGGAGTTCAGGTATCTTGGGGTCTTGTTCACGAGTGAGGGAAGGATGGAACGTGAGATTGACAGACGGATCGGTGGAGCTTCTGCAGTAATGCGGTCGCTGTACCGGTCTGTCGTGGTGAAGAAGGAGCTGAGCTGTAAGGCAAAGCTCTCGATTTACCGGTCAATCTACGTTCCTACTCTCACCTATGGTCATGAGCTGTGGGTCATGACCGAAAGGACAAGATCCCGGATACAGGCGGCCGAAATGAGCTTTCTCCGTCGGGTGGCTGGGCGCTCCCTTAGAGATAGGGTGAGAAGCTCGGTCACTCGGGAGGAGCTCAGAGTAGAGCCGTTGCTCCTCCACATCGAGAGGAGCCAGCTGAGGTGGCTCGGGCATCTATTTCGGATGCCTCCTGGACGCCTTCCCAGGGAGGTGTTCCAGGCACGTCCCACCGGGAGGAGGCCCCGGGGAAGACCTAGGACACGCTGGAGGGACTATGTCTCCCGGCTGGCCTGGGAACGTCTCGGGGTCCCCCCGGAAGAGCTGGAAGAAGTGGCTAGGGAGAGGGAAGTCTGGGCGTCTTTGCTTAGACTGTTGCCCCCGCGACCCGGCCCCGGATAAGCGGAAGATGATGGATGGATGGATGGATTCATTCATTTGAGAATACTTGTTCGTTCATATTTTTTTATTCATTCTTTAAAACAACTTATTTAATCATTTAAAATTATTTTTTACGTCTGTGTTCATAAGAATAAATACAGCAATCCTTCAGCCATGCAGATGCTAATTTATTGGGGTTTTATAGGAAGAAACACTTAAGCCAGAACTGCTTTGATTGTAACCATGAAAATATATATATTAAGCATCATTTAAATGTAGATCTCTATCAGCAAGCAACACAACGACATGTGCTTACAATTTTAAACTATCACTGGGCCAATAAATATGCAATTTAGGAGCTCACAGTGGACTGAGGGAAACATTTAGTGCCTCAGGGGCCAATATAAACCTGATACCATCAAAAGCATCAGGAGATGTTTATTACCACAGCCAAACTAACATGCAGCCCGCCATAAATGTGTTTGCAGGTTCATTTTATGTCCAATCGGAGTGTCACTGTCACTTTAAATTCATAGACTAAAAGTTACAATAGTAGACAAATCTTTTATCTTATGAAGTGAACATCTTGCAAAGAAAATACGTTAATATAGACACACATAAATAATTATCAGTGATACTAAGAATAAGTGAGTGTCGAGTAAAAACACCACACAATGCTACAAACTAGCAAAGACGAAAACAAACAAAAACCGCATGAATAATTCATGCTGCAATGCATTTTCAAAGATATAATCGTTTGTTCCGACTCTTAGGCGAGTTGAACAACTTTGGAGGGAATAGTGTTGTTCTTACACATTTGCTGTAGATTATTATATGTATGTCCAAAGTAATTAACATTGTTATCTGTGATGAAATTAGATCTAGTGGATAAAATGAAATATTTACCTGTGAAATTCTGTGGACTGGATAGATATTTTCAAATGGGTATTAATCTGGGCTGAGAATATTACACTGTTATGAGTAGATTTATGAAAGGATTTTGGAAGCCTCACTTAAAACAAGAAATTATTTTATGTTTTATTCAAAACTATTTTATAACATTTTTTAAAGCGAATGTGATGAAAGACAGATACTTTTGTTTTTCTTTGCTTGCTTTGTGTCTGTATTTGTTTGTTTTGTTTTTTGGTTTGATTGGTTTTGTTTTGTTTTATTTTGTTGTTGTTTTTTCTCCTTGGTTTTGTTTTGTTTTTTGCTTTTTTGTTTTGTAGTTTTTTTCTCCTTGGTTTTGTTTATTTTTTTTATTTTTTTAATTTCTAGTTTGTTCTCCTTGTTTTTGTTTTGTTTTTTTTTCTTTTTTGTTTTGTTTTGTTTTGTTGCTTTTTTCTCCTTGTTTTTTAATTTTTTTGTTTTTTTAATTTTTAGTTTTTTTCTCCTTGGTTTTATTTTGGTTTTTGCTTTTTTTGTTTTGTTGTTTTGTTGTTTTTTTCTCCTTGGTTTTGTTTTGTTTTGTTGTTTTTTCTCCTTGGTTTTGTTTTTTTGCTTTTTTGTTTTGTTTTGTTGTTTTTTTCTCCTTGGTTTTTTGCTTTTTTTGTTTTTCCCACAATACCTTCATTTCTTTTGTACTTTGAAAACTCTGTCATCTTGCTTCACGCAGTGAAAACAGGCAAATTAATTGAGAGAAAGTTTTGAATTAATTTCATGGTTGGAAGCCACTAGTTCATTTCCAACTGTGGTCAGATGAGCTCTTAACATCAGACTGTGACACATCTGTCATCACGCGCTCCCACAGCCTCTTGTAGAAAGAAACAGAAGAGACAGGGACGATTGAAAAGCATCTCATTACAGGTTCAGACGCAACAGCTGACACGAGGGCAAACATACTGTAATATAAAGTGTTAGTATGAGAACTCCAGCTGCAGTTTTCACATCTGTTTTCTTCTTCTTTATTTGCTCTGGTATAGTCACAGGGACCTGAAGCCGGAGAACCTGTTGCTGGATGAGAAGAATAACATCAGGATAGCAGACTTCGGCATGGCGTCCCTGCAGGTGGGAGACAGTCTGCTGGAAACCAGCTGTGGGTGAGTGAAACTGAGAGGCATTATAACAACAGTCATGAAGACAATCAATTTAAGATTTATGTCATTGAATAACATATACAGTTTTAACAGAAGCAATCAAAACTTGATGCGATGTATATTTGCCAGGATGATAGGGGTAAGAAACAGGCAGGTTTTTTGTAATATTACTAATAAACAGAATGTGTTTTAAAAGCACAAACACCTGGTTTATATGGTTATTAATTTATCTAATTTGCTTCAGTCTAATTTTAAGGGAAAATGTTATATTGCATGTTACACAGCTAGGCAAATTTAACCATGTTCATACTTTTTAGATGCATACATGTAATTGTTTTCAAAATAAACAGATTTATGCATATTTCAGTTTGAATCAATTCATTTAGAAAATGTAAATAAAATCAGATGAATTAAACATGAACGATTTTTACTCTTCAGGAGCACACCAGAGGGGTCTTGCTTTTTGATTTGTGTTTTGCTTTGCTTTTTGTTTTGTTTTGCTCACACTAAATTTGTTTCTTTTGAACAAATAAAAAAATTAAATAAAATAAAATTGAATCTGTCACAGAGCAAAATAATAATAAAATAATGTATTTTTGGTAACACTTTATAATAACTGCATGCTATTAATAATTAGTGAAGCATTAGGAAACAGTTAATTCATCATTTATAAAGCATTAATAGACATTTATAAGCAGTTTATAAATACAGATATAAATGCTTTATACCTGATTTAAAAGCATATCTATAATATATTTAATAATTGTTTTTTCATACTTTATTTATGATCAATTTATCATTTCTAAATTAAGTATAGCATTATTTACACACCAGTTATTAAGTTATTAAGGAGTTATCAGTGGTTCATAAGATCACTTAGAAATTGTAAGTAAATGATTAATAAACTATTTAAATGTGCACTCATACTAATAATCTTTTTATTCAGACATATAGTAATAGTTACTTATAGTGTTAATAAATGGTTTATTAACATGTATGATCTTATGAATCACTGGCAACTCCTAAATAACTGGTTTGTAAATAATGCTATACTTCATTGAGAAATGATAAATTGATCATGAATAAAGTATGAAATTACACATTATAGATATGCTTTTAAATCAAGAATAAAGCATTTATATCTGTATTTATAAACTGATTATTACTGTCTATTAATGCTTTATAAATTATGAATTATCTGTTTACTAATGCTTAATTAATGATTAATAGTGTGCAGTTATTATAAAAAGTGTTAACTGTATTTTTTTCTGATTCTGAGCTATTCATATGAATGCTTTTTGAAAATATGATACTTAAAATCAATTTTGTATGCATGGTTTTGTTTTGTAACTTTTTGCATCTGTGTGACCAACAAATATGCGTCACATTAAGTTTGTACATTTCCTTATATTCAAATTATGTAATTTAAATGGATGAAAGTGTATATGCAATTTAAACAGATACATCTTAAATTTATATCTAAATATTACCGTCTTTTGGTCAAAAGTGTATTGATTTGTTTATTTTGCCTGTGAAATGAGTAACAGCATCTCTGCCAAACTGTTGGGACAGACTAGCAAGGAGTTTTGCGGTGTGAGTATTTGGTATTTCTACCAAAAGAGTAAAAAAGACCCAGATTTTCATCATTATAAATGCACATCTTTAACTCATAAATGTCAGTCTGCATCAGCTTCTTATTTTACTTCATCTAAGTTGTGAACTGTCAGAAGTCGTTGCTAATTAGGCGAATCTCATGAAAACTTGAAATGTCTGCTACATATTTCATCACAAAATCAACTAATAAATAATATTTTTTGAAGTGAAAAAGCAGCTTATTTTAGTACAGTAAATGAGTTTATCTTGTGATATTGACATCTCTTCTAAGATTCACCCAGTTGTGTCGCTGTCTTATAACTTTGTAAAAGTCTAGCATTTCACTTTTGATCTATAAAATGCATGCTTTTTTGAATAAAATAATCAGCTTCTTGCTAAAAAAATAGTGTAGTTTAGGCATATTTTCAAAATGCTTTTATTCATCAGTTGGCCAGTTGAGTTTAAAAGATGACAGCCAGACACGGCCGTAGATTAGAGCTCAGTGCAGAGAAATCACGGCTCAGCTGAGGTCAGACCGGACTGTCACACAGGAAGTCACAGTTACACAGCGCTTATCAGCATGAATCAGCCGAAAATCAGCTGCAGAACAGATCTGTGCTGATTCTGGACCCAGTGTCCGTCAGGGTTACTGTGACCCCAGAACTATTTTGTACTCTTCTGAAAGGGTTTATTTTGTGACGGTGTTTGGCTAAAGAAGAGCACCTCTAGGGAGAGACAGGCAGTATGAGAGATGCTTATTTAATTTAAATATTGAAATAATTTATTTGTCCATTTAAACATATTTGTTCATTCATTTAACTAATTTAGCAGTTCATTTATTCATTTACAAATATTTTTATATATAATGAAATTATTTATTTGTTTATTAAATAAATTGTTCTTTTAAATAACAATAGTTTTTATTTTTTTTTGTTTGTAAAGTTTGTTCTTTTTATTTATTTATTTCATATTTGTTCATTCATTCTGTTTTTTTTAATTAATTTGTAAACCAATTTTGATTTATTTCATTCATTACAAAATGAAGTGCCTGTTTATCCAGTGATTGACCCTTTTAAAAACAATTTATTTGTTATATATTTATATATATATATATATATATATATATATATATATATATATATATATATATATATATATATATATATATATATATCATTCATTAATGCACTAATTTAAACATAACTTGTGTATTTATTTAATTTTTTGAATTTATTTATAGATTAAGATGTCCATTCATTCATTTAAAAACTTCGTTATTTATTCATTATTTAAAAAAATGTGTTAGCTCATTTTATATTATTTAATTTGTTCATTCATTACTTTAAAAAATATTTTATCTATTTAGTTGTCTGTTCTCATAATTTTGTTCATTCATGCATTTAAAGTATTTTATCATTTTTCAATCATTCTTTTGAAAACATTTGTTCATTCATTAATAAAAAAAATGAATTCATTATTAGTATATATATATATATATATATATATATATATATATATATATATATATATATATATATATATATATATAATGTTCAGTATTTTGTTTATGGAATATGTTTATCTTTATGTTTATCTTTTTAAAATATTAGTTTATTCATTTTATTTTTTATTCATTTATTAAGTCATTAATTTGTTATTTTATTCTTTCAAATATATTTGATCTATTCATTTTATTGATTGATTCATTCATTCATTCACTCAGGCTGTCAGTCAGTCAAATGTTTCTTAATTGTGTAATGTGATTTAGCTCACGCTAATAAATGATCTAATAAATGCCTTTTTTAATCCAAAAGTAAGTATTTATACTCAGGATTTGATAAATAGTGTCTTTGTGTAACAGAATAACCTGCATCAGCCCCACTCTGACTCAGAGACTAACTTACACACTGGAAATAATGCCGCCATCATTGATTCAGAGCTTCACGGATGCCTTCCGCTGGAGTTTATGCTGTTTATTGTTGTATCCCTATTACCACACACTGTTTTGGCTTAATGATCATCGTACATTGCACCAAAAAGAGACATCTGAACCCATCTTTCTGATGGTTTGCACACCCACATCAGTTATGAGTCATCTCATATCTGCCTGTCATTGGTTGACGAGTTTTGCAGAAGCGAGCGAGGAAATGAGCTCTAGCAAACAGCTTGGAGTAGATAAATGATCTGGCACCACGCACTGCGGGGGTCCTCCAAAAACTCATCCCTTAATGGCTATATTTTTATCTCTAATTTGCCTTCCTCATCAACATAAACAATGAAAACATTTCCCGGGCTTAAAACATCCGATTCGCTTTGATCCCTCCGATTTGACGCACCTGCCGCGGAGGACAACGTTTACGCCTTCAGAATCATAATGAGCCAAAGTAGCCCCCTCGTTTGAGTTTGGAGTGAAACTGAGTCCGGTTTACAGACTCAGCAATGTTTTATTATATGTTTTATTTATGAGAATTAGTAAATTCACCAGTCCAAGAACTGACTTCTGTTGCGATAGTATTTACGATAAAGGGTTTGGAAGAGTATTCTGGAAGATACCATGTGTTTTGTCAGCTCCATCTGAGATCAAATCTGAATTATTATACTGGTTTTCAGAATTGTCCATGAATATGGAAGCCTATTCCTGCCACGGGTTAATAATAATAATAATAATACAAAATAAATAAAAAAAACGTTCACAGTTGCGTTAATGTTGCGTTAATGGGACAAGTGTTATGCGCAGATGCACGACACCGTTGTAGAAGAGGAAGATTAATGGAGACAGGACGTCAGCTGGTGAAACAGGAAGTACCGTCAACATTGTGTGACCCTAATTACTCTGGGAAGATGTTATCCGCTTCTTCAGTGTGTCTTTGTCCCTCCAGCTGGATCGTGATATTAATCATTCTGAGCAAACAGTATCAAACGTCACGGATCAGTGCAGATGGGAAACGTCTACTGAAATTCAGAGTGCTATTGCTTCGGGGAATTACAGCTTGCTTTCTATGGTTTTATATGTTTATTTGACAGAAATAGTATTGTGAAGAACTAGATCATTCATGAAGTGAATGGCACTGGTTATACACAAATTATAACCAGTAATTCCCCACACATCCCAAATGGTACACGGATGTTATATCAATTTTCACTTGCCATGTTTGTTTTAAGAGGGGTCTACTACCTGGAAAATAAATAATATAATTGGTTATTGTTATTTATGCATAATAAACTTGAAATAGTTTACACCAAAAGGTACGTATACTCATCTGTACGAGTCGGAGGGGTGGAGTTAGGGCTGTAAAGGAGATCCCAGCCATCAGTTGAGGGTTCTTCCAAGAAGTGCTTATTGTTTTGTGTGTGTGTGTATATTGAAGGATTTCTATTGTTTTTTTATTTTTATTTTTTGGGGACATGCACTGTAAAACGTCAGTCACACTGTGTTGACTGTACTTTCTTTCTAATAGGGTAAATAAAGAACACATTGCACCATACTGTACTATGAGACAGCTATCATTATTTTGATTTTAAACAAGCTCATGGCTCCATCTCGTGTCACAGATAGTAGTAACTTATTGGGAAGAGATGAGATCAGATGTTGCCAGACTTGAAGCACCGTCATCCTAATGTGTGTGTGTGTGTGGTATATACAGCCACTTCTCAATAAATTAGAATGTCATGGAAAAGTTCATTTATTTCAGTAATTCAACTCAAATTGTGAAACTTGTGTATTAAATAAATTCAGTGCACACAGACTGAAATAGTTTAAGTCTTTGGTTCTTTTAATTGTGATGATTTTGGCTCACATTTAACAAAAACCCTCCAAATCTCAACATATTAGAATATGGTGACATGCCAATCAGCAAATCAGCTCAAAACACCTGCAAAGGTTTCCTGAGCCTTCAAAATGGTCTCTCAGTTTGGTTCACTAGGCACACAATCATGGGCTGTTCACAGAGTGCTGTAGCCAAGCATGTTAACAGAAAGTTGAGTTGAAGGAAAAAGCAGCAGATGACATTGCACCCCATATCTATCTATCTATACAATGTAATGTGCTTTTACACGGCCCTTCTATTTGCTGAAGAGTTTGTTTCAGTGGATCAGTTCAAAACATGAAATATGATTGATATATATATATATATATATATATATATATATATATATATATATATATATATATATATATATATATATATATATATATATACATACATACAATATTATATTAAAATATATATAGTGCTGCCAAATCAATTAATCACGATTAATCGCAACCAAAATTAATTTTTTTAATATAATGTAATATATTGTATGTAATGTAATTTACTGTATGTCTGTGTACTGTGTATATTTACAGTATATTTATATAAATATAATCAATCAATCTGATATTAATATATATTTATATATATATATATATATATATATATATATATATATATATATATATATATATATATATATTTATATATATATATATATATATATATATATTTATATATTTATTTATATGTATAGTATTATACAAATTGTAAGAATATAAAATAATGAATGTGTGTATTCATTTAGTATGTAATAAATCTCACTCAGTTATTTAATATTTATACTGTATTTTACTTCTTGGATTAAACATTTTGAAAGTACTTGCCAGTACATCAAAATTATTAAAGGACAAAATAAAAAATAAAAAACAGAAAACAGAAAAATATTGAGAGCTGAATACACAGCGACTGCTGCTGGTAACTCCAGCTGATGTGTTCTTTTCACAGATCTCCTCATTACGCGTGTCCTGAAGTCATCCGGGTGAGTGTTACCTGACCGTCAGGAAAAAACAGAGCTATGAATGCATGACCTGGTCTGGAATCAGACGGATTGCACTTTGACTTGGTCTTGTCTCTGTTAGGGAGAGAAGTATGACGGAAGGAAAGCAGACGTTTGGAGCTGTGGGGTCATTCTGTTTGCTCTGCTGGTGGTGAGTCACTCCAGACTTTAACATTTCTGTCAACAGTTACTCACCTTTGTGTTGTTCTATACCCATCCCTTACGAAAGGAAAATTTACCAATATATTTCTTAAAATATATTGTGATATATTGTAATATATCATTTTCCCTTTTTATTTCCTAATATTTTATATATTTGAATACATTTAATAATATATTGATGACACATATATTATATAATATATTGCAAAATATACAAATGATTGCCGCTTTCAATATATTGCAATATATTGGAAAAAAATAAATATATCTAAGAATATATGCCTAATATATTACATGATATTTTCCAATATACTGCAATATATTTTTGTTTCTTAAGGGATGTGACTTTATTTCTTCTGAGAAAAGTAAAAAAAAAAAACAATAAGTTTGGAAGAGAGCAGCTAGAACATAATAACTAAATATCTCCTTTTGTTAAGGTTTTTTGAGGCTTGATAGAATTTTTATTTTGGTGTGGACTATATGTTAGATTTAGTCATTTTGATCAAATTGTGTAGAAACACACAATTAACATTCATACACATTGTACAATGTTGCTCAGTTTGACAGTGTGATGGATATTAAAGTTAAACTCGTGTTTTCAGAATGTCATCTGCATTCCTTTTTCATCAGAAATTTTCTGCATATGTGAATGAAGGCTGGGAATTGACTTTTTTTTTTTATGTCCCATAGACAATAAAATTTAGAGCAAGTATGCATTGCACCTCAGCACTGCATTATTAGCAAATAAAATGTTTTACCTGCACGTCTCAACCGCAGTGATATCTCCAGGACTTCCAGCTCATTTGAAATGCTCTTGTTCAATTTTGAGAGTAAAAATGAGACCCTTGAGTCTGAGAGGTTTATCTCTATGCACCGAGCCACTGGCCTGAATTTTAAAGCCGAGCTGGAATTTTTTTTTGACGTTCTAGAAATGATGATGACTCAGTCCTTTCTCCAGTGAGCTTCTGCAACTTCAGAACAGACTGGAGCTGCACATTACATTCAAACAACCTCAGGAACCTCAGCTCAATGGTTCTTCTCTTTTTCCGTTTTTGTTTTGTTTTGATTTGATTTCTTTTTTGTTTTGTTTTGATTTCTTTTTTGTTTTGTTTGCTTCTTTTTTGTTTTGTTTTCTTTGTTGGTTTCTTTTGTTTTGATTTCTTTTTTGTTTTCTTATTGTTTGTTTCCTTCAGTTTTTTCTTCTTTGTTTTGTTTAGTTTTTTCTTGCATCACCTCTTGTCTCTTCTCTCGTCTCATCTAGTCTCATCTCGCTGCCTCTCATTTTGTCTTGTCTCATTTTTGTCTCTTATTGGGTCTCATTTTATTGAATTTAATTTAGTCTTGTCTCGTCGCATGTTGTTTGGTCTCTTTTTGTCTGTTTTCCTCTCTCACCTCATATGATTTGGTCTCATCTTGTGTCACCTTGCCTCGTCTCATTTTTGTCTGCTGTCTTCTTTGATTTTGTCTCAGCTTATTCCATCTCCTTTTTCTCTCATCTCACTGCATTTTATCTTCTCTCTTGTCACCTTGTCTCATCTCATTTTTGTCTCTTTGTTTCATTTTGTCCTGTTTTGTGTGGTCTTGTGTAATATTGTTGTGTCTCTTCTGTTTTCCTCTCTCTTCTTATCTCATTCTGTGTCATGGCATCTTGCCTTGTCTCGCTTTTGTCTGTTCTTTTGTCTCATTTTATTGCATCTCTTTTTGGCTTGTCTCATCTCATCTCGATTCATTTTGTCTCTTCTCTTTTGTTCATTTTGTCTCATCTCATCTCATTCTTTCTTAAATCGTCCCGTCTTGTCTCTTTCTGTCTATTCTCATAGCATTTCATTTATTCTTGATTTTGTCTTTTTTTTTTTTCTTATCTTATTACATCTCATATTGTCTGGTCTCACTTTGATCTCATCTATTTTCTTCTCTTGTTTCATCGGTTTTGTCTTGTTTTGCCATCATCAGCACACAACATTTCCCTTAATTCATTTAGCCTCATCTCATTGCATTTCTTGTTGTTTCATCTTCTCATTGTCTTCAAATCTAATTGTCTATTTTTTATTCTTTTCTTTTCTTTTCTGAACTGAAATATATATTGACCAGCTGTGGAAAGGCAGACAGCACCAAAAACAAAAACAAAATTGACTGCTGACAGACTGTGCTTTGGACGACTGACTCTATGCTGAATACTCAAAATCCTCTCAAGTACAAAGTGATTGGAGTGCATCCTCTCTCTCTCTCTCTCTCTCTCTCTCTCTCTCTCTCTCTCTTTATTCCTCTTTTTTGTTTTTTCATCAGAAATGAAACTGAAACCTCATCACTCTCATCTGTAGCATGTCAGCAGTACCGACAGGCCCCTTACATAAGAAAAAGCACAAAAGCGAGAGTTAATAAATGAGAACGTATCATTTTTAGGTCAATCCTCGGAGCACTTGTCTTCTAATTTGTTCTCCTTCTCCAGCAATCCTCACTTACTTTGAATTTCTCCTCAGACTGATGCATTTTCTTTGTGTTGTCCGTGTCTTTCAATCAGGGAGCTCTGCCGTTTGATGATGATAATTTAAGGAACTTGTTAGAAAAGGTGAAGCTGGGTGTGTTTCACATGCCTCATTTCATCCCGCCGGACTGCCAGAACCTTCTGCGAGGGATGATCGAGGTCAACTCCGGTAACCGGTTAACGGTAAGACAGATGAGTTTCAACTGAGACCTTTTCATGGGTTTAGTCATATAACATCAGTTTCATATATAGAAATGCTATTGAATTTGTATTCTAGTGAACTAAGTAATAACGAACTGTAACTGTAGTAATAAGTATTTAATAAGTATAATAAGTATACTTTGTTTTCGTATGTGTATGCTTGAGTATGCATACAGTCGAATGCATGGTCTTTCAAAGTATATGCCATTTGATGGCATGCATGAACTAATTTGCTCCAGAGTTAAAGAGCCAGTAAGATGAATTCTAAGCTTCCTATCACTGTAAAAGACACACTTGTCCTGTACAACAGGTTTAAATCCATCCAAGGTCAAAAAACATTGTCATTTTGTCAAAATATCATTTTAAAATTGCCTCAATTCTCAGAGATCCCCAAACGGTTCACGCAAAGCTGTTCAAAAGATTCAGTTTCCTTAAACCCCACCTTTCGGTAGCATACTGTGTTCTGATTGGTCAACTGACATAGTCAGTTTTGATTGGTTGTTCCGCACACACCTCCACGGTAAACAATGCGTTAGCATCTTTTTGGGGTGAATTATGTCTTATTCCTCTCATCGCGAAGCAAACAGTAAAATAAAAAACTTCAAGAACAGTCTCGCTGCTTTTTCTTCTGTGTGGGTGTATTCAAACCGTGCAGGGTGCGTGGTCACATTAGATATAATGAAGGGAGACGTGAAAAACGGACATCGCGGTTTTTTTTCATATGGATTACTTTATCACAGAATATCTGTTTTCGGCAGAACTTGTTTAGTTGTAAAGTAGACATGTCAAGCTTTCTATAGATATCTCTCTCATGTCTCTTCGTTGAGTATTCACGGAGTTACACTTCATTTTAATGACGTGTTTGTACATGAAGATCAGCGCTGACAGACAGCACACCTTGTTTGTTATCTTTATTTTATAAGTGCACAAAGTTATTGTGCTAATTAGTGTTAGTGCTAAACAAATTCAGTGCGCATGTGCAACCTGTTTGTACAAAATATGTGTGGTTACAAAAATCAGTGTACAGTACACACACACTATTCTTGTGTTGAAATTTGCATTATACACATTTTATGCAAACACTTAAGTATGCGTATAAACCAAACCGAAGTATACTTCGGGCTTTAGACAATAACAAGTCAGATAATATGCTTCAGATCTTGTTATTTTGGTTGCAGATGTCCTCTACATGCTTTCCATGTAAATATGATGAGATGCTAAATAAGATTCTAGTAGTTAGCAACCAGAGACAAGTTTGATTTTAGACAACTGTGTACTTGAAAATGTGTTTCTCTGGCGTTTTCTGGCTCTCTTGTTTTAGATTCAGTGGGTAATCTAGTTACTGTGACTCGGTGATAAAGAGAAAGAGTTTGATGTGCAGATAATAAAGCTAGTCGGACAGTTCAAAGGTAGTGCGTTTGTGTGTTTGGAGATCAGCTCAGCGTGTCTAGACACAGCTGCTATCACCGTGACCTTTCTCTCCTCACAGAGGACGCAGATACTAAAAAATAAAAAGCTGCTTTTGACTTGAGTAAATGCTCAAAACAGAGTCCTTCTGGAGCTGATATCTGTCAGTTTGTCAGGCTGTGATTCACACTTTGACATGAGAGATAACGGACAGAATATTTGCTGAAATACTATAGAATGGCATTGAATCCAAATCATGAGCAAATCTAGGCAAGGCAAGTTTATTTATATAGCACATTTCGTACACAATGGTAATTCAAAGTGCTTTACATAAAGGAACGTAAAATAGTCATGAATAAGAAAAAAAATTATAGTAATTTTAAAACTTTGGAAATTATTAAGAATGGACTTCTTTAAAATAAATGTAAAACCCCCCAAAAAAAGAGAGAGATTTTACATAAAATACAGTGATTACAGTGCAATCAGTTCGAACATTGCACAGTGCCCATTCAATAAATGCACAGCTAAACAGATTAGTTTTGAGTCTAGATTTAAATGTGACTAGTGTTTTAGCACATCTGATCTCTTCTGGAAGCTGATTCCAACTGCGGGTGGCATAGTAACTAAAGGTGGACTCCCCTTGTTTTGTGTGAACCCTTGGTATTTCTAACTTGCTTGATCCTAATGATCTGAGTGCTCTGTTAGGTTTATATTCAGTGAACATATCTGCAATATATTTCGGTCCTAGGTCATTTAGTGACTTATTTACGAGTAAAAGTACTTTAAAATCAATCCTAAATGTAACTGGAAGCCAGTGTAAGGACCTGAGGAATGGTGTGATATGCTCAGATGTTCTGGATGAGCTGCAGCTGTCTAATGGTCTTTTTGGGAAGGCCGGTGAGGAGCCCATTACAATAGTCCACCCTGCTGGTGATAAAGGCATGAACAAGTTTCTCCAAGTCTTGACTGGAAACAAAACATCTAATTCTTGCAATGTTTTTTAGATGATAGTATGCTGATTTAATTACTGCTTTGACATGACTACTGAAACTAAGGTCTGTCTCCAGAATCACACCAAGATTCCTGACTTGATTTTTAGTTGTTTGACCCCTAGAGTCAAGGTATGCAGTCACCTTGAACACTTAATCTTTGTTTCCAAATGCAATGACTTCAGTTTTTTCCTTGTTTAACTGAAGAAAGTTCTGGCACATCCAGCTATTAATTTCATTAATGCATTGGCAGAGGGAGTCAATGGGGCTGTAGTCATTTGGAGATAAGGCTAGGTAAATCTGGGTATCATCAGCATAGCTGTAATAGGCAATTTGGTTCTTTCTCATTATTTGACTTAGTGGAAGCATATACAGGCTAAACAAGAGTGGTGCAAGAATTGACCCTTGTGGGACTCCACATGTCATGGACGTCCACTTAGACTTATGCTCTCCTAGACTCACTTAATAGCCTCTCTAAGTATGACCTGAACCATCTGAACCATCCCAGAAAGCCCGACCCAGTTTTGCAGTCTATCTAGTAGTATGTTATGATCGACAGTGTCAAATGTATGGCGTTATTTTTTAGTCAAAAGTTATGAGCGTGTAAGACATGCTCACGAGCACATTGTTATTTCACACGCGCAAAAATGAACCTTCAGCTGGCATGATAAAAGTACTTGCACACAAATTCAACAACCGAGAGGTGTACATGTAGCTGCGAGCGAGCGCCTGGCATACTCTCATAGATTAACTCTGTTTGTACAGTGGAATCCTGCTCGCGGAGTGCTGTTTTGCTCGCGCAGTGGATTTCTGCTCGCTCAGCTGATTTCTGCTCCCTCGAGTCTACAGGACTTTTGACAATTTGGGGGCGGAAACCAAGGAGGGCACTGACCCTCTTATGATTGGTCACTTTTACACAGGGACATCCTTGTACCTTGATTGACAGCTCTCATTACAGGAAGCACAGAGTTGGGTTAAGTTACCACCGAAGAGTAGGAATGAATTAGATTGAGTTTTCTAATACACATTAAATTTCTCTGCACATATAAAATGCTGCGCAGATCATAGTTAAATCAATTACCATCTATGAATATATTCGCGAACGATGAAGCCTACATTTTGTTAAGTTAACATTAACGTTACTTATTAACGTCTTACACGCTCATAACTTTTGACTAAAAAATAACCACATACAAACGCAGCACTGAGATCTAGCAATACCAGCACCGATATTTTGAGTCACAATTTAAGCGAATATCATTTATTATCTTAATGAGTGCTGTCTCTGTGCTGTGATGCGGTCGGAAACCAGACTGAAAATTGTCCAGGTATCCATTTTGACTTTAAGTATTTATTCAGCTGACTAAAAACTACCTTTTCTATAATTTTGCCTATAAAAGGAAGATTAGATATTGGTCTATAATTGCTCATAATGGTGTTATCAAGATTGCTCTTTTTCAGGAGGGGCTTTACAACTGCAGTTTTTAGGGAGTTTGGTAATGTCCCAGAAAGAAGTGAGGCATTCACCACTTTTAAAAGATCTGCTTCCAAGCAGTTAAGCACACTTTTGAAAAAAGATGTGGGAAGTGTGTCAAGACAGCAGGTTGACGATTTTAGGTGATGCACTATTTCTTCCAGAATTTTGCTATCAATTGCTTCAAAAATAGACATAGTATCTTTTTGATATCCCCTTGGCTTTTCTGCATTGTCTTTTCATAGTCTGAACTGCTGTTGATCTTCTCCAAACTGATTTCTGTCTGTTTGTTTTCTTACTGACTATCATTGGTGCAATATCATCAATAAACATTCTTAACTTTTGAGTTGAAGGAATTAAGGAGAGTATCAACAGAGTCTGCAGAAATGCTTGGTGTTAAAGATATAGCCCCCATAGATAAAGCCTTATTTTTATTTAGGCAATAATAATTCAATATGTTTTCCCTTTTGATTTTGGCCTGGAATGTCACAGTAACCTTGAGGACCTGCGGTAGTTTTTATAGTTCATATTAAAAATCTATTAAACCTCCTCCATCGTGGTTACAGCACACTTCTGTACAGTGAGGTCAAAACATTGACTCTCTCCACAGGACGACTGCGCTTCCATGGACAAACAACTAAAACAGGAAGTGGATATCTGTGTCCACATGAAAGTTCTGTATTCACATCTCCATTTATTCGCCTAGACTACAAATGGCCACTTTTGCTGGCTCTCAGAACTCAGAACGGATTTTTGTCTCACTCCTCAGAATTTTAGAAGCAAAATTCTAAGAAAAAGCTGTTAGTTCAAAGCAAGAGAGCCGAGAGAACGTCTCCTGCATGAGATGTCAGCTGTACTCTCGCAGAACATCGTCTCACGATCACGTCCCACGTCTCGTTAGCTCGTTCTCGTTAGCTTTTACGAGTGTGGCATCTTAATGAGTCACAGTGGCGTTCAAGGACAAGCCTGCAGGACAAACACGCGTCTTTAAGTCACTGATAGAGTTTGATACCGTCCTCACGCGTGTCTGAGAAAGACATTGAAAAATTCAAATTCACAATGAGCAGTGACTCATTTACCAAATGCAAAATTCACATAGCATACGTGAAATACAGATCAGATTGAGAAAAACTGTAGACAGCAGCACAGCTATGCAAATAATAATCCTCTCCTCTTTACACAGCCAGTCATTTGACATCACACGCTGATGTATCCACTGTCAGATGAAACGTGAGCGCTGATCTGTGCGCCTCCAGCTGGACTTGCTCCAGTATTAATCGTGTGGAGCCAGACTTTGGGTGCTTGATGGGGACTTGTGCTCTCGTGGCCTTCACTTACACATTTCCATGAGGTCCACGAGACCGCAGCGTGTCCCATTTGTAACTTATTTTACACAGGGGTCTCTCAGTGGAGTTCACAGCAGACCGCTTCACTGAAGTCTTTGCAGCTTATTTTGGCGAAGAGCTGCTCGTGTTATCGAGAGGAAGAGAAACCTTGTTTGTTTCGTTTTGATGTGCTGTGTAAATCTCAAAGTCTTCCAGAGATTTGATTTAGTGAACCTCGCGAACTTCATAAATCACACTAAATTCATATTTGAATTGACAGTGCTAATTTAAAATACATGTGATAATGTTAAAAACAGAAATAATTAAACAAACGAAGAATCAAATATGGAATATCCCTTATGAAATTTAGATACCTTACATGTTTAGTCCCTATTTACTCGTGATTAACTGCATGCAGTTACTGTTTTAAATTAATAGCACCAATTCAAAAATATTATTACAATAAAAATAGATTTTGAACATAAATTCAACATGAACTGAAATGAAATCTAACTTATTTTATTGCAGCTTATTATTTTATTCCGTTGTATTGTATTTTATTTTACGCAACATTTATCAAATGTAGTTTAACTTCATGGATATTAAAATGACTGAAACTAAAAATACAATTTAAAACAATCATAAAAAATGACTATTAAAAATGAATTAACGAACTAAACATATTTAAATAAAATAAGATAAACTAAACAAATTAACAAAAAACTGTACCTAAAGTTTTAATGAAAACAAAAATATCTAAATTGAATAAGCACTGTAATAGAAAATATAAGTAAGAACTATAATAGTTGATATTAAACTGATATTAAAACAACACTGGCCAGGGGTCATGAATATGTTTTTTTTCCTCCTCTTATAATTAGACACACAAAATTACCATTTTAAATTGACAGTGCTAATTATTTGATCATATTAAAATTATAATAATAAAAAACTTATGGAATTTTATTTAATATGAATTTTACATAAAAACCAGGGTAAATGTTACATGTTTTTCCTCATAATTAATAGTTCTAAATTAGTATTTAACAAAAATACATATTTAACAAAAGTATTTAACAAATAACATATATCATTATATTACCATAAAATAATATATATATAAAATTAATTAATTAAAATTTTCAATTGCTGGTCCTAATATAGTAATAATAATTACCAGATTATAGTTTGTGTGTGTGTGTGTGTGTGTGTGTGTGTGTGTGTGTGTGTGTGTTTGTGTGTCATAGCATGCAAAATCATTAAGGTCTTGCTTTTCCAATTTTGTTTTTATTTGAAGATTATTTTCACATTTGCTTGAAATTAGAGCTGCAAACTGAATGATTGAGTGATCAATTCAGACTCGGCGTACTGTAGACCAGACCTTTTTCTCTGAATGTTTTTCTGCAGTGACTCTAACCGTCTCTCTCTGTGTGTCTCTTACAGTTAGAGCTGATCCAGAAGCACACCTGGTACATGTAAGTACTGAACTCCCATGATTCTGGGGGGCAGAAAACAATCGTTGTGACACAGAAACAGCGGGCTGGGCTTTAGGGACAGATAGACGGGATCAAATGTGCTTCTGTCTCAGAGATGCAGCATTACACAGCGCTTGATAAATGGCACAGACCCCACATGTCAGCAGCAAGGACACATTTGCTCATGCCCTGCAGTGATGTGCTGCTCCACGGCGTCTGGCTTCCTCCAGAGAGAGAGAGACAGCAGGCGAAGGTCGTCCCGACACGCTCCAGCCTCGGCCTCTCTGGGGTCAAAGACATGGCAGACACGCCGCCGGCGCTTTTAAGCAGAATACTTATGTTTTTAGCTGCCCTCGTATAAGCCACCATCTTTTCTAACAGATGGAGACAGCAAATATTTGGAGAGGATCTGAGAAGGAAGGTTATGAAGACACATGTCACAGATTCAGGGTCAGAACTAGCTGTAGATGTTAGGATCTCAAATGCTTGTGTGGCTTTATTAATTATGATCCGACGCGTCTCAGAAACCAAGCACATGCTGAATGTGTGTTTCGGTTCACATCTGAATGTAGATTATGTGTTGGGATGTATGTGCACAATTAGCGCGCGTTATTCTAAGGACAAAATGGTTTGTCATTAAAAAGCCTTTGAAATGACGTTCCCTTTCAGCTACTGTATGTGAACTCAGTTTATGGTGATGTTCATTAGTGAATGTGTCTTTGGTATTACATACATTTATTAACACTGTAAAGAATTACCAATTTATTAAATACAGTTATTAAAGCTGCAGTAGGGAACTTTTGACGCTCTAGCGGTTAATAAACAGAACTGCTTGCGTCTTGTGGAAGAACATTGTAGCCGGAACTACTTCTCTCTGTTTATGTCTATGAAGAATCACAAAGGTACTGGGTTACTCCGCCGTGGTACCCCCGAAGCAATCTAAAATAGTCAGAATATAAACACTTATTATAGGTGCACCATAGTGATTCAGGACAAGCTAAAAACACGGTTTGGAAAATGGATTCATGGTGTACTCGCTTATTATGTTCATTTTTCTACATTTTGAACACAAACAAAGTTAGGGTCCGCAGCTCTGATTGGTTGTTTCTTACCGGGAGCGGTCTGTAACTGCAAATGGCAATAGGACACTGGGAGGAGCCAGAGGAGCTTGATTTTTTTTCACAGATTATCTGTTTCATATTCTACTGTCAGGACATAATGACAGGTTTAATAAATATGTAAAAAATATTTTTTTTACAAAAGTTCCCTACAGCACCTTTAACATGAATTAGTGTTGTTGGATGTGTCCGTGTCACTGACTGGCCTCTCGGTCCTCAGGGGAGGGAAGAACGAGCCGGAGCCGGAGCAGCCGGTGGTCAGGAAGGTGGCGATCCGCAGCGTCCCGTCGGCCGACGACATCGACCCGGACGTCCTGGAGAGCATGCACTCGCTGGGCTGCTTCCGGGACAAGAACAAGCTGATGAAGGACCTGCTGTCGGACGAGTGAGGGTCACGAGCACACCTGCACACCTCATCTCAGACTTGAGCATTTGAAATCTGTTTTCCCACACTAACGATGTTTAGAGTTAAAGATGATGTATGTCAAATGAAATGACTTAACCTCTTCTCCACCGTCTAAAATCTACAACAACTGATATTGTTCGTTTTATCTCTATATCTTATTGATCACAGGGAAATTCAGCAATTTTATTTGATTTAAGTTGCTTATTTACATTTTTGGTAAGCGGCTGTTTCCCGTCCTCTGTCTCATCAGTGAGAATCAGGAGAAGATGATCTATTTCCTTCTGTTGGATCGAAAGGAGAGATACCCCAGCCATGAAGACCAGAACCTCCCTCCTCGCAACGATATAGGTATATAATAATCACTCGAAATAATGAGAAAAAAATTTATTGTGTATTGCGTATGCATGTGGAATTTTGCATTGACTTTATTTAAATTGAATTTGTTCATTTTTAAATAAAAATAAAAATGTTATTATAAGTGATAATGAATAACATTGTTTTTTGTGTTAAATGAGAAAAGCATCAAATAAAAATCTTTTTTTTATGTATAACTGTATGAATTATAACTTTTTTGTTAAAGTAAAACTGCACAGTTTCCTGTGAGGGTTAGGGTTAGGTGTAGGGCCATAGAATATACAGTTTGTACAGTAAAAAAAACATTACACCTATGGGATGAACACACTTATCACAAAAACACCCCTGTGTGTGTGTGTGTGTGTGTGTGTGTGTGTGTGTGCAGATCCGCCGCGGAAGCGCGTCGACTCACCCATGCTGAACAGACACGGGAAGAGGAGGCCGGAGAGGAAGTCTATGGAGGTGCTGAGCGTTACGGATGGAGGTTCACCTGTACCTGCACGACGAGCCATCGACATGACACAACACGGACAGAGGTACAGAACACACACACACACACACACACACACACTGCTTCCATCCATCCGTCAGCATTCATGATCAGACTTCTGATAACTTACACTGTCTCTTATTCTCATCAAGCCATACCTGGGATTTCTAGTAATCTTAGAATTTTTTTATTTTTTTTTGCACTAAAACACCATCAAAATAGATGGTTGACATCTATAACGTTACAAAAGATTTCTATTTTTAATAAATGTTTTATTTTGACAAAATATATTCAACAAAGAATTGTTACCGAAATAAAACACACACACACAAAAGAGGAAAAAGAAATATATATATATATATATAGATTAGGGACGGGACTTTAATGCGTTAATTGAGATTAATTAATTACACAAAAAATAACGCGTTAACTAAGATTAATTAATTACAGAAAAACAATCCCCGCATTTTTAATAACTTATTTTTGCACCGCGGAACGTTTCTCACTGGATGAGTTTCGGCGGACCGATTATACTGAAGCACCAACTAGCGTTCGCATATCACCGCAGCAGCACATCGAGCCTCATGTATCACCTCAACGCAAAACATATAGCAGCTAGCGTGCACTTTACACTTTATGTTGAACTATGTATTATTTTGTTGGTGCAACTGGCAGTTTATGTTGAACTCTTTATTGTTTTGGCCAAGGTTATTGAGAGTTGGACTTAGTATGTTATGGCCTCTGAAGCAACAGAGAGATGTTTTCTAATAGTCAGGGTTTCCAATGTTCTGAATGTAATTGAAAGTATTGTGTTTTAATTAAAAAAAAAAACACTTTACAGAAGGTTCCAGCACCTATGAGCTTCCTGAATTTCTGAAATGTAATATTTCTAAATTGTTTCTAAATATGCTATAATTACACTTCATGGCAAAAATTGCACTGGTCTGCTAGACATGGTTAAACAAAAATAAACAATATTTTGTTGCTTTAGCTTATGTATTCAGTCATTATTCAATGGTATACTATAAATCCATGTGAAAAAAAATTACTTCTCACTGTTCTCAGGTCAAATATTTATATGCGATTAAAATGCAATTAATTTCGATTAATTAATTACAAAGCCTCTAATTAATTAGATAAAAATTTTTAATCGAGTCCCGGCCCTAATATAGATATAGATAGATAGATACATACATACAAAGCAGCAAATGCTGTTTTTAATGTTATAATAATAAGAACCATTATTAATTAAAATTAATTTCAAATAGAAAACAGTTCTTTGAAATTGTAATAGAATTACATAATATTTATGTTGTTACTGTATTTTTGATCAAATAAAGGCAGTCCTAGAGAGCAGAAGAGACTTTTTTTTTTTAAATCACAAGAGCAGACATCTTTATATCTAGCTCTCCTAAATGAATGATCAATAATTCAACATGTTGCGGCTCAGGGGTTCTCGTGTGTTACTCAGTGCTCAAACACAGAGAAATCAAAGCTTGTGTTGTTGAGTCCACAGCTGAGGAATGTTTCTGCCCCTCCGGCTGTTTGTCATTGCGTTAGGTTTGAGTGATCATTCCTGTCATTCGCCGTTCACTCTTTTTTTTCACTTTTTAAACTCCATTTTTCACATGGTGCTTCAAATTTTGGGCTTAATTTCCAAAAACCTATCTGAAGTAAAAACTTTTTTTGGTAACCAACACCACTGCAAAAAGCTCTTACCGCCCCTGTGAGAAGAAAGACACGACGCTGTCTTTTATTCTTCCTAGCCGTTAGTTCAGTGTTCAGAGACGGCTTTGTCTCCCGCTGCAGTAAGAGCTCGTTCTGTAAAAGCTCGGATATCTCGGAATCCAAACACAAAGCAAAGGCCAAAGGGGAAAGGTACCAACCGACCTCTGACCTCCAGATAGTTCACAGAGCTGTGGTCATCAGAGATGCAGAGATGTTTTTCCTGTCCAGAGCTTTCCAGCGAGACCCTCTTTCTGACCTGCTTCTGATGCAGTAATAAGATAAAAGAAGGATTTAGTTCAGATGATTTGAGCACACTGTAGGGCTGCTTCAGTTTACGATCCGTGAGTTTGGGGTTTAAACTTCATGAATCTCACAAAATGTAATGACTGAGACACGCACTTCTTCTTTTTCTTTTTTCACACTTTTTAAATGATAAACAACTGAAAAAGCATTAATAACACATTAATATGAAACATAAAACATATTCTGAGCCTTATTATCTCATGCAGTGCAACCTCTAGGGTATGTTTATTTTATTTATTTATTGTTTAGATTTTAACTGGTAAACATTAGAAAATACTTGTTTTAAAATTTTGCAGTAAATCTTTACACTATTATCAGATGTCATGTAGTTCAAAATGTATTAGTTATATACTATTTAAATATACTTTGAATTAGCCTTTTCAGTATCTTCAATATTTTTCCCTTTCATTTAAGTTTTATTAGATTTATTATGACATTGGTATTTTTTTTCTTTTCTTAATATTTCTATTTAGTCATTTGTTTATATTTCAGTTTTTTAGTAATTGAAGAACTTCACATGAAACTGATTTTATGATCTGATGCTGTGTTATTGCAGGATTATTTATAAAATATAATGTTTGTTAATTTGAACCAGCTTTTATTTTTATATTTTATATTTTTTATATATTTATTTTTATATTTTCATTAATTTAATCTTATACTAACTTAAGTTTTAGTAATTTTGTTATGTGTTCCTGTCACATTGTTATTGATTTTTATTGTTTCTATTTAAAAATGTATTTTTTAATTTTTTTTTATTGAGTTTACATTTTTATATTAATTTCTAATATTCAGATGTTAATTTAGTTCAGCTTTATTTTAATTACCGAAAAGTCATTTTTTTTATATATTTTTAGGTTTCGTTTTAGTTAACAATAACAAAACTGATCTGGCTTTTTATTTTTTTTTAATTATCGCATTGAATTCAGAATAAAATAAAATCTGCATGTTAATTGCTAGAAGAAAAAAAAGGTTAGAAAAGCTATTTAGCCAAGCATAAAGCTAAACGGTTATCCTATGTCTGCTGCTAAAAACTTATCTTTTTAAGTATATAAAAAATAAAATAACTTTTTTTTTCTGATTCTTTTCATAAAATCAGGCTGAAAATATATTATTTGTCGCATTTCATACAGTACTTAAAGGGTTAGTTCACCCAATAATCAAAATTATGTCATTAATAACTCATGTTGTTCCAAACCCGCAAGACCTCCATTTATCTTCAGGACACAGTTTAAGATATTATAAATTTAGTCCGAGAGCTCTCAGTCCCTCCATTGAAAATGTGTGTACCTCTCAAACAAACCAATATCCTGGAGTAATTAATTTACTCAAACAGTACACTGACTGAACTGCTGTGAAGAGAGAACTGAAGATGAAAACCAAGCCAGGCCAGATAACGAACAACAGACTGACTCGTTCACGAGTCAAGAACCGGTTCTGTCAGACGCGTCCGATTCGTGAACCGAGGAGCTGATGATACTGCGCATGTGTGATTCAGCGTGAAGCAGACCGACACACAGAGCGTCTGAACTGAACTGATTCTTTTGGTGATTGATTCTGAACTGATTCTGTGCTAGTGTTATGGGTGCGGGTAAACCGAAGGCTTGAATCAAGGGCAATCATCACCAATGATGATATTACGTCGAGCGCAAAAGAACCGGTGAACCGTTTTCTTCAACCGGTTTATTGAATCAAACTGTCCGAAAGAACCAGTGGTGATCCAAAAACAAATGCAACCGGTTCTTGACTCGTGAACGAGTCAATCTTTCATTCATTTTCTGGCTCGGCTCGATGTTCATCACAGCAGTTCAGTCAGTGTACTGTTTGAGTAAATGAATTACTCCGGGATATTGGTTTGTTTGAACTCAGAGGGAGTGTCAGCCACATTAAAAAAGTTAACAGCTTAAGTCATTTGTAGATTGATGCATATTGGAGACGCGAACAGTTTAAAACGATTCAGTTCGATTTGGTGAACTGGTTCAAAAAGATCCGGTTACATCGAATGATTCGTTCGCGAACCGGATATCACAAACTGCTTTGTTTTGAACTGTCTTACAACAGACACGGAAGAGAAGACAATGCTGAATAAAGACGTAGTTTTTGCTATTTTTGGACCAAAATGTATTTTTGATGCTTCAAAAAATTCTAACTGGAGGTCTCACGGGTTTGGAACGACATGAGGGTGAGATATTAAAGACATAATTTTGATTATTGGGTGAACTAACCCTTTAAGGCTACACCTGCTTAGCATTTCCCTTCAAAATAGATTTTAATAAACAATTTTAATAGTAAAAGCAAGAATATAAAAATACATATTTTACATTTAAATACCTATGACTGGTACACATACCGATGTTGTGCCATCTATCTTCAGCCTCACTCCTCAGACTGTGAATAAAGCCCAAATCTATTTATTTTAGCCTTCGCTCTCGTTCTCTTCACTCCCATTTTTCCTCGTAAACTTTGAACCCTCACCTTCCACTGTATCATAACAAAGCAGGTCTCATTCCTCCAATTCATCTCAAAACTGGATTTCATTACACTCCTTTCATTCCCACTCAAATGGCCAGACGTATCTGATGGCAGGATTGAAATGGGGAATTGACCTGAGACTGACGCATACGCCACCTGAGGATTTCACAATGATTGCCTTTCAGAAGGAAGCAGCTGCATATCTGAAGAAAGACGAGTCTCGTTCTGACTGTGTTCAGTCAGTTCCCTTTCGATACTTCACTCATACTGCGTATGGGGAAAAGCTCCTTTTTTCCTCGATACTGAAGCCTTTTTTCAATAACGCAGTGCAACTGCACTGCCATTGGTTTAATCTGTAAACTTTTTTAAACCAATGACAGCGCTGCGTAGCTGCGCGAGCCTGTGGCGATGCAGCGCGCCAAAGCCCGCCAGAATGGGCGGGGCGAATGGCTATATAAGCAGGCAATCGCCAGAGGAAATCAGATCTTACTCCTTCAGCGACGACTTCACTTCGTTGGATCTCTGCTGAACGCCTTCGCCTGGAACGAGCTCTCGCCGTCGAAGAGGCACCGCAGCGGACCAGCTGAGACCGCCGACCGCCTGCAGCGCCGGCGTACTCGCAGACAGCCGCTCTCAGCGCCGATCTCGGGCCGCCCGCTTCCCGCTTCCGGCCGCTTCTCAGCGATCTCCTGCCGCCATCCGGCGATCCTAAAAGAGCTTTTTCCAGCGGTTTTCACCGCTCTAAAAGAGCGTTTCTAACGCCGTTTTAACGGCGACGGCCATGCCGCGCCACAGCTGTGGCACATGCAGAGCCCCTCTGCATGAGGACGACGGCCATGGTGAGTGTGTTTTCTGCCTGGGTAAACCCCATGCTGAGGCTGCACTCACTGAGACTTCATGCTGCTTTTGTGAAAGCATGAGTCTCGCCTCTCTGCGCTCGCGGATTGCTTTCTTTAATGAAAGTAATCCCGCCCCTCGCGCCCTCCCGTCTTTTTCCTCCCGCGAGCCGGCCAGGAAAAGACAGCGGGGAAGAGGGGCCCAGCGCCCGGATTTGGGTGAGCTCACGCCGGCTCAGCGCCCGCGTGCCTCACCCTCTCCAATGAGAGAGCCGTCCCCTGTCCTCTTCTCACGCCCAGAGCAGCGTCCCTCGGCTGAAGCGAGCGACCTCGTCTCTTTTGGCGGATCGGAGGACGAGCCGCTTGACGACTCCATGTCACTCGCGGCTTCTGAAACGGAGGACTGGGCCGGCGATTCTGACCCCGCCCACCTGCCGTCACTGGAGCCCATCGACGCCAGAGCTGGGATGGATGCCGAGCTTCTCCGCATCCTCTCCAAGGCCGTTGAGGAACTCCATTTGGAGTGGGCCCCCCCTGAAGAGCCGACACGCAGCAGGCTGGACGAGTGGTACCTGCCAGGACGCCGCCAGGCCCCCCGCCAGCGACCTGCCCCATTCTTCCCTGAGGTTCATGACGAGCTGACAAAGTCGTGGCGCGCCCCCTACTCGGCCCGCCTACGCACTTCCTCTGCAGCTCTCAGCTCAGTAGATGGCTCTCAGGAGAAGGGCTATGAGCAATTGCCGCCCCTGGATGAGGCCGTGGCTGCTCACCTCTGTCCCCCCGCGGCTGTGGGGTGGAAAAATAAGAGAGCCCTTCCTTCCAAGCCATGCAGGACGACCTCTGCCATGGCTGGCAGGGCCTACACTTCTGCGGGCCAAGCCGCTTCATCTCTGCACACCATGGCCATATTGCAGGTGTTCCAGGCAAAGCTTCTCCGTTCCCTGGATGAGTCTAGCTGTAGTGAACCTGCTTTCCGTGACCTCCGCAGCGCCACTGATTTGGCTCTGCGCGCCACGAAAGCCACGGCCCAGGCCATCGGACGATCCATGGCCAACCTGGTTGTGCTGGAGCGCCACCTCTGGCTCAACCTAACAGAGATTAAGGAGAGCGACAAAGTGGCCTTTCTCGATGCCCCAGTCTCTCCATGCGGCCTCTTCGGACCAGCGGTAGAAGGGTTTACAGAACGCTTCACTGCAGCACAGAAGTCGTCCCAAGCCATGCGACACTTCCTGCCCAAGCGCTCCACCTCTGCCCCGAGTCGCCCCAGGACTGCGCCGACTCAGCACCAGAGCAAACCTGCCCCTTCTACCCCCCAGGCGGCACCCCCTAAGGAGCAGCACCCAGCTCGCCCCACTAGGCGCGCTAAACCGCCTAGACGTCAGGGCCCCCGGCAAAGGATTGTGCTGGACCCGACGCCCTCTAAATCCTCCTGATCGTTGGGGAAGAAAGAGGAAGGGGCAAAGTCCCGCTGCGGCCGGACCACCCCAGAAGCTCTCTCGCCTGTCTGCTGTGCGACCTGGGCCCACTGTTGTTGCGTCCACGCAAAGCGCCGTTGTTATGGCGAACACAATAAATATTTCACATTTTCAAAAAGAGAGCACTTTTCCTCTTCCACACTCGTCGGTGTTCAGGCCCCTGATCAGCGGTCTGCCATCCGACACTATCCAGCCCCTTGTCACGCGGGCCGAGGCCTGGCAGGCCATCCCCGGAGTGTCCAAGTGGGTGTTGGGGATAATAAAACACGGATACTCACTGCAGTTCGCCCGAAGACCCCCGCGTTTTCGCGGAGTGATTCCCACCTCGGTAGAGCCGGACGATGCTCAGGTCCTCCGCACCGAAGTGATGACGCTGTTAAGGAAGGGAGCCATAGAGATAGTTCCTCCCTCAGACAGCGGGTCGGGGTTCTACAGCCGTTATTTCCTTGTCCCCAAGAAAGATGGCGGTCTCAGACCCATCTTAGACCTCAGACATCTGAACCTTTCTCTCATGAAACGGAAGTTCAAGATGTTGACACTGAAGCAGATCCTCACGCAGATTTGCCCCGAGGACTGGTTCTTCTCGCTGGACCTGAAAGATGCTTACTTTCACATCCAGATAGCCCCCCATCACAGACGATTCTTGAGGTTCGCGTTCGAGGGTGTGGCTTACCAATATACAGTCCTTCCCTTTGGGCTGTCTCTAGCTCCCCGCACTTTCACGAAGTGCATGAACGAGGCGCTCTCCCCTCTGAGACAGATGGGAATTCGCATTCTGAACTATCTCGACGACTGGCTCATTCTAGCCCAGTCACGAACCGAGCTAGACCACAACAGATCCATGCTCCTGAGCCACTTACAGTGCCTAGGACTCAGGGTCAATTTCGCCAAGAGCTCACTGCTCCCCAGCCAACGTATTACGTTCCTGGGAGCAGTTTTCGACTCCGTCAATATGAGGGCGGTCATATCACCAGAGCGCGCTCTTGTACTTCAGCAGCTCGCGGCCTCTGTCAAGAACAAAGCCTGTTTCCCTCTGAAGTTCTTTCAGAGGATGCTAGGGCTGATGGCTTCCGCCTCCCCAGTTTTACAGCTCGGCCTCCTACGAATGCGGCCCTTGCAGTACTGGCTGAAACTCCGGGTCCCACCTCATGCTTGGCGGCACGGCCGCTTTCGCATCAGGGTCAACCAGGCCTGTCTAGCAGCCCTGGAGCCTTGGATGAACCCTGTTTGGTTCAGTCGTGGAGTACCCCTACAGGCGGTTTCCAGAAGGACGGTACTCTCAACAGATGCGTCCAACCTGGGTTGGGGTGCTCTGTGCGAGGGCAGACCAGCCTTCGGCTCGTGGTCGCACGAAGAAAGCCATCTTCATATCAACTGCCTCGAGATGCTGGCAGTGGAACGAGCCCTTCAATCCTTTCAGGCAATCTTGGAAGGGCGCCACATCCTAGTCCAGTCGGACAGCATGACAGTGGTGTCCTACATAAATCACCAAGGCGGCCTTTCGTCCAGCCGCCTCTGCGCACTGGCAAAGCGCCTCTTGGAATGGGCATTACCCAGGTTGCGATCGCTCAAGGCGACACACATACCTGGCAAGACGAATCTGGGAGCAGACATGCTTTCACGGAGCAATGTCCCCTCGGACGAGTGGATGCTCCATCCCCAGACAGTTCTCAAAATCTGGGAGATTTTCGGGAAGGCAGAGGTCGACCTCTTCGCCTCAGAAAGCAACTCTCATTGCCCAACTTATTTTTCAAAGGAAACAGATGCACTGGCCCACAACTGGCCCAGCCTCCTTCTTTATGCTTTCCCCCCGATTGCTCTGATCCCTCAGGTCATCAGACGAGTCAGGGAAGACAGACACAGAGTCCTCCTAGTGGCCCCACTCTGGAGGACCCAAGTTTGGTCCTCGGAGCTTTTCAGGCTTTCCATGAAAGCCCCATGGCCGATCCCCCTGAGGCGGGACCTCCTCTCTCAGGCGAACAGGACAATCTGGCATCCACAGCCAGAACTCTGGGCTCTGCATGTATGGTCCCTCGATGGGAGCCTCTGAGCCTCCCCGGGGACGTACTACACACCATTGCTCAGGCAAGAGCCCCGTCTACAAGACGCCTCTATGCCCAAAAATGGTCAGTCTTTGTTGACTGGTGCTTAGCACAAAACAAAGACCCTGTTGAGTGTGATGTATCTCCGATACTGTCATTTCTCCAGGAGCGTCTAGAAAAGGGTCTCACCCCTTCCACACTCAAAGTGTACGTAGCAGCCATTGCAGCATTTCATGCTCCTATTGCTGGTCAATCAGTGGGTCGACACAGCCTCATTGTGCATTTCCTGAGAGGTGCTAGGCGGTTGAAGCCCCCACGCCCTCTTACCGTTCCCACTTGGGACCTTCACACGGTCCTTGGAGCACTCAAAGGACCTCCCTTTGAACCGCTGCGGTCAGCTGACCTTCGGCCCCTAACGCTCAAAACCGCTCTGCTACTTGCTCTAGCATCGGTCAAGCGTGTTGGCGATTTGCAGGCCCTCTCGGTGAGCCCTGCATGCCTTGAGTTTGGGCCCAATGACTCTAAGGTCATTTTAAAACCCAGGCATGGCTACGTACCTAAAGTGCTCTCGACGCCATTCAGAGCACAGGTAATTTCCCTCTCAGCTCTGCCTCCGTTGTCAGGTGAGCGGGAGCTGGATTTACTCTGCCCAGTGAGGGCTTTGAGAATTTACATTGAGCGGTCTCAGCCGTTCAGGCAATCTGACCAGCTTTTTGTCTGCTTTGGTGACCGCACCAAAGGGTCTTCGGTCTCAAAGCAACGCCTCTCGCGTTGGATAGTTGAAGCTATCGCTCTATGTTACTCCTCTATGGGCCTTGAGTGCCCCATAGGAGTTAGAGCCCACTCTACTAGAGGGATGGCCTCTTCATGGGCCTGGTCTAGTGGTGTCTCTATCAAGGACATCTGTGAGGCGGCCGGCTGGTCCTCGCCGTCCACTTTTGTCAGGTTCTATAACTTGGATATCCCGACCTTGCATGCTCGGGTTCTTTCGGTTTGATACGACAGCCTCTAGCAGACTCTGTCATCATACCACCTCCAGGGAGCTAGCTCCCTCTCAGCAGTGTAGCGTCAAGGGTTCGATGGCTCCGGCCCTCTCACTTATCCTCTGGACCCCAGGGTGTTCAAGTTAAGTCTTGTCGTTCCCTACCGTGGCACGGCGCGGTTGAATTCGTTCCCCATACGCAGTATGAGTGAAGTATCGAAAGGGAACGTACTCGGTTACGTACGTAACCTCGGTTCCCTGAGATACGGAACGAGTACTGCGTTATATGCCGTGCCACGAGGCTGCGGGTTCAGTGTCGTCGCTTCAGTCGTATGACCTGATTTCCTCTGGCGATTGCCTGCTTATATAGCCATTCGCCCCGCCCATTCTGGCGGGCTTTGGCGCGCTGCATCGCCACAGGCTCGCGCAGCTACGCAGCGCTGTCATTGGTTTAAAAAAGTTTACAGATTAAACCAATGGCAGTGCAGTTGCACTGCGTTATTGAAAAAAGGCTTCAGTATCGAGGAAAAAAGGAGCTTTTCCCCATACGCAGTACTCGTTCCGTATCTCAGGGAACCGAGGTTACGTTCGTAACCGAGTACGATATCAGCTGCTGCTCACTGCACACTATACACACTGTATGCAAATATACACTGAATACACACAAAATTATAATAATAATGTGAATTAGTGCAAATTGTGCAACAATACAATTTAAAAAAGAATGATGCTAGATTGTTTGTTGTCAAACCTCATTATATTATAAGTGTTTTTGACATTATGAATATAGAATTTAGTTTGGTTTTTCTTAGTTTTTTTTTTGTTTTTTTGTTTTTGCTTTGTGTTTTTAGTTTTGTCTCGTCTCTGTTTTGTTTTGTTTTTGTTTCATCATGGTTTTTGTTTAGTTTTTTTTCTTCTGTTTTTTTGTTTTGTTTTGTGTATATATTTTTGTTTTATCTTTTATTTTTGTTTTGTGTCATGGGTTTTGTGTTGTTTTGTATTGTTATGTTTTTGTTTATTAGCTACCTACTAAAAACAGTGCTTTTTGAACTAGAAGAGACCTCAGAAATAGACTTTCGGTTGCATCATTTGTGTTTTTGTGCTGTTTATCGACCTTAAAAGATTTGAGATCAGTGTGTGTCAGACTAAAAAGAGACTTTGAAATGTAATTTTCACAAGTTGGATCCATGTGCTGGAACATGTGGGAAGGAGCGAGTTTTTTGAAATGGAAAGTACATGAGCGAGACAACTGTTTTTTTTATATGGTTGATTTTGGTCAAAAATCATGTTATGTTAACAGAAGGCCATCCTAATTAATTTTAGCCAAGCAGTTTTTAAACGTCTGATTCCTTTGAATAATCATTTAGTTGTGTACCTCATATTATGTCTTTTATAATGATGTATTATCCATTAACAAAGATTGTAATGCTCTAATTAGTCACCAGCTAATATCTTTAAAGTCTAAATATATGTTTAGCAATTTATTCATTGCATACACTGTTAGGCGTATATTAGTAAGCATGAGCTCACCCCTGCAGATCTCCAGAATAAAATCATATCTATATTAAATCATATTTATCTTTAAACATCCAAGACATCCAACACTTTTTTCTTCGGTAGAAAAGTAATGAAGATTTTTAGCTGAAACTATGCTCCTTTGAAAAAAAAAAAATCAGTAAACTGACAAATAAAGCTTGATTTTATCTAATCTCAGATTTTTTGTTTCTAGAGTTGAGTGTGTACCTCAGCACTCACATGTTTTCCCCTTCTGTCCTCTCTCAGCTGTAAGCGGCGTCTGACCGTGTGTTTTGTGGTCTGTGTCCTCACAGGTCACGGTCCATCAGTGGCGCGTCCTCTGGTCTCTCCACCAGCCCTCTCAGCAGCCCACGGGTGAGTAAACTCCGCCCCCAGCACGCCCACTTCTCTCTCTCCACCAATCAGCACGCATCTGCTCAATCACCTTCATGCCAATCATATCGTATGCCATTTTGTGTCTGTAGGACATACTATGGACTACACAACTCTGATTAGTGAGATACATGATATTAATAAGCAAAAAGCTCATAATGCAAAGAACATAGGATGTTTGTAGCAGTTTTATTTTAGTATCACTGATATACTATTATAATTATATTATATAGTTTTTTGTTAATATTTTTTTTATTAGTCATTGTCTATGTAGTTTTTGCATTATTTATTACATTTATTTAGTCTTACTAATTTTAGAACTTTAGCTTTAAACAAAAATGAAAAATGTTAATTTGGCAACTAGCTGAAACAGACAAAAAGTTGTTTTATTATTATTTAGATGCTATTATAGATGCTTTTTTAATATTTAGAATTCATTTTTTTATCTATGTTCTTATAATTTTGTGTTTTTGTCATTTTTGTTATTTTAAAAAATGTCAATTTTTTCATTATTTATTACTTCAGTTTTAGTTTGTTATTTAAGTAATGTAAGTTGGATCTACATGGAAATGAGAAATATAGCTTTGGCAGCTAGCAAATATAATTATGGTTTTAGTCAATTACAATAACACTGAGCTCATTTTTATTTTTTCATTGTTTCATATATTTCATTAAGTTTTATTTTTATCTAAAGATAATAATCTTGGTTTGAAGCTGAGTGTTGTGGTTAGTGACAGTTCAGTTTTTTTTATGGTGTGGGAAATTATTTAAAAAAAATCCTTATCTAGCAGTCTGAATGACATGAAAGCTCATGCATTCTGGCCTATTGCGAGCAAAGTAAACAAGAGAGTTAAATTGTGCAAAAGTGAGGTGCAGAAGAAAGCAGTTTTGGTTTCATGGAGATCTACTCTTTCATCCTATCTGCCTCTCTCTATGTCTTTCCCCAAGTGGAAATCCAGCTCAGGCAACAATGTAGAAAATCCCACTCCTCTGCTTAGCACAGATGCTCTTGGCTAAACTTTTCCAGTTGGCTTGTTTAAGACAGCTCACAGATTACCATGGCCTTATCCTAAAGCTCACCAATGTATAGTTGCTGATTCCAAGTGGAAATTGATTTAGAAGTTCTCTCTAAACCTCTGTTTTGTATTTCACACAAAAATGTAGGATTTTGAAGATGTTTAATTTTAGGTTAATGTACTGCTTGTTAATTTTTTGTGAATTTGTTTGCTTTACTTTTCTGGATTCCAACTGTGAAGAGACTATTAGTGCTTGAAGTATTTATGCAACTTTGTAGCTTTTGTGATTTGAGACATTAATATTCAGACGCTTACAAGCTTTGAAGGTTTACACATAATTCAGAATTTGGACGCAGTCAGGCAGTGGATTTCTTTGACATTAGTTAGTCCAAATTCATGCTGCAAATTACATTGTCTACACCTCTCATACATGATTTCTTGTTTGATACCCAAGTTGTTCATTTCATGGAAAATTTGCTCTTAAAACCCTTTTTATTTTCCCACCGGCAGCTTTTTTTTTGTTGTGCCTGAAAAAACTTGATTTGCTCACAATGGTCTTGTTGCATCCTTCGCTCACCGGTCTTGTCTAACTGCATGCTTTTTTTTGTTTGTTTGTTTCTTCTGCATCACCATGGCTCCTTTTCCCACCCTTTTTGTGTTTTACCCACAATGGTTGTGACCCATGCCTGTATATATCGATGTGTTCTGCTCTGATTCTCACCTTCTCCTTAAGCCCATCCGAAAATTCTGTGTCCCACCACAGTCCACTGAGCTGCTCTTGTCCCCCAGCTCTAGTATCACAGACTCCCTAAAACCAAACTCAGATCAAAACGAGTCAAAAACCCCAACTTCTAACTCCCTAACACCATATTCTATATTGGAGTCTCTCTTTCCCTACCAAAAGACCCAAACTCTTCCAGCCAAACCCAAAGACAAACGCTTACAATCCGCCCGATCAAACCCCCTACCTGAATCTGAGCCCGAACAAATTTTAACAGCCAAGTCAGAACCTTCAACTCCATGTCAGCCTCAAGTGCCCTGTATACCGGAGAGCCCACTGGTGCGGCGGGCAACCCCAGCATCCATCATACCCCCTCAACTCTCAGTCCCCTTTAGGCCTGTTGTCCCTCTTTCCCCTATCCGTCTACACCACTTCCACCCTGTGCCCTGCTCTGACCACACCACCAAATCTATCCCCACCATACAGGTGACCCCCCACCCCTCTCCAAGGGGCAGCCCTATCCCCACTCCCAAAGGAACGCCCGTGCACACGCCTAAGGACAGCCCCACAGGGACGCCGACACCTACGCCACCCCCCAGCCCCTCCATCGGGGGAATGCCCTGGAAGACACGCCTCAACTCCATCAAGAACAGCTTCCTGGGCTCGCCGCGCTTTCACCGCAGAAAACTGCAAGGTATTGTGCCAAATGAGTGGAGACAGTAAACAACCTACAATTCAGCCATCGATGCATTCGCCAAACCACTTGTCCTATGTAGGGTCGTGGAGATGTTGGAGCCTATCCCAGCATCTCGGGCCCAAACTCTGGACGGATGTCTCCATGAAATCAAATTTACTGTTGTGTGGCATTTAATCCATGTCTGTTAGCTTTGAGGCAAATCTAGGTACTATGGTACTCACTATGGTCAAGAATAATGCATTTAAAGTGTGCACTTTCTCTTTTTGGGAAAACCAGTGAGCCAACGATGTTGATGATGTCATCTTTACGTATAGCAGGGGTTCCAGGAGTATAGTTGCTCAACTTTTGGCTTAAATATGTAACTTCAAAAATTAACCAAAAAAGTTGGGTTAGTTGACTAGTGAAGTGGGTTGAAACCACCCAGCATTTTTAAGAGTGCAGGTGTATTTGGTTTGGGTCGGAGCTAAACTCTGCAGGAAAGTGGACCTCAAGGGCCAGAGTTGAAAACATAAGTCTGTAGATTCTTGTCCAATTAAAGGCTGTAGACCAGGGGTGTCCAATCCTGTTCATAGATGGCCAACGTCCTGGAGAGTTCAATTCCAAAACACTTACCTGGAAGTTGTTAGTGGCTGCATCGGAAAACTGAAAAACGCTGCCTTCAGAGGACGCATTCCAAGGTAGGAAGACATCGAGGCACGTCTAAATCCATGTTATTGTCAGTTCCTGTCTCCTGAGATGCCTTCATCTGGACGATTTTTGAAGGCAGCATAGATGTATCCTTCGCTCCCTTTGATATCCCACAATCCTCTGCGTTCCATTCTTTGACAGTTAAGCCAAAAGATAAAGATGGCGTCCAAAAAGTTGTGGTTGTTGGTAAGTTTGTGTGTAAATGTACGTTTTTGATCAACATTACCACTTTTGATGTCATTTCTAGCGATACATCTATATTGCAGTAATGAAATATCCACTCAGTTATCACCAAAGCTCTATATATTTTGCTGTAGATCATTAAACCATCACTCTGCCTCAGAAGCCTGTCCAAAATCAGTTTCATGAGGTGCCTTCATGCAAAAATGCTGCCTAAAAAGTAATTGCCTGATACGGCAGCGAGGCAGCAAGTCAGCTGCCTAAGTTTTCGGATGCAGCCAGTGAGTCTAAAGACCAGGATTAGTTGGTACAGGTATGTTTAATTAGTGTTTGACAGTGGCCCACCAGGAACAGGTTTGGACACTGGTCTAGAATGAAAATGGCTCGGCCTCTTATAACACCCGATACACTCACAGCAAAGTGGTTTTTTTGTTCTTCGCTTAGGGGGGAAAATAGATTTGAGCTATCTTTGCAGTGATATACTACTAACAATCATCCAGACGCTGGCCACACTGCTGTGAGCAGTGTTTAGATGAGTATATAAGAGCAAACATATGTATTATGTAATTGCCAGTGACCAATGGTAGCTCGACAGTCTTCCTGGAAAGTTCTCTTTGACAATCTGTTTCAAACTTCCACAATGAACACCAAACAAACTTCGTTTTGGTCTGATTTTGTTTGAGATTATTCTTCGGTTTCACTTGAAGTATGTTGGAGTCTTAAATCTAAATACAACCTAGAAATAGAAAACTGTCATGTGTTCTGGTTTTGTCAGGCTGCAACATAAACTGAAGACTACTGGCTGTTTAAAAACCTGTCCCAAATCCCTGTTGGACTTTTCTTGTGCCTCAACCTTGTGGGCAAAGAAAATAATGAATTCCCCTTAACCTGTTTCATGGGGTGTTTAAATAAACTTGGTTTAGCTCAGTAATAAGTCACAAACACCTGGAATTGTTTGGGTGGCCAACAAAGAGACGATTTTGACTAGATCTTCTAAAATCCCTCTTAAAGTAGTCACTCTACATTGAGTCATTACAGGCCTGAAATAAAGCTCTTCCTCCAGTTTGACTGGATCTGTTTCATGGCTTGTTGTGGCTAAATGCTCTCATTTACATACTGACTGTTAACTAATTTTAAGCCTGCTACAATGGTTACCACTTCACGTTGTTTTAGTAGCATCAGTTTGCATTTCTTAATACCTTCTCCTGCATGTGACCCTTAATGATCCAGTATTATTTATTTTCATCCCAAGCCAAATGGGCAACCTGTGACAAATACTCTGTGACAAATGCAACTATAGGCACTAATTATTTCTGTCCTACATGCTGGGATGTTGAATTAGATAAATCATTTTAAAGTGATACACACCTTTGACGAATGACTAAAACAGAATCTGCTAAGATCCTTGCTTTATTCTGAACAGTTCCCACTCAAGAGGAGATGTCCAGCCTCACGCCGGAGTCTTCCCCGGAGTGAGTACACACTTTCTTATAGCATGTTATGGATTACCATTTATTATACTTATTTTCAGGAGCTTTGTGAACCTTTTTCATAAAAGAGAGAGAGAGAGGATTGTTTTTTTGTTTAGTTTTTTTCCTGTGCAAGATAAAATGTCTTGGTCTGCTATGCTTTCAACTGAATTAATGAATCGTTTTTATTTATTTTTATGTAGAGAGCAGTAAAGGGATATTAATAATATTTATAATGACCGCATTGGTAGAATTATTGGATCACTTACTGTACTTCTGGGAATTGTATGTATTTATTTGTTTTGCTACACATAATCAGAATCGGTCTAGTGTACTTTTAAATAAAATTCTGATGTAAAGTATTTTCACATTTTATTTACTCCCTTTATTTACCTGGGAGGTCCCTACAGTACAGGTGATTTCAGGCTTTATTATCATTATTGGGTCGTTTGGCTTATATAAAAATGCCATAATACGTTTTCAGCTTTTAAATCAGTTTTGTGCTGGAAACACCGCAACATGCAACCGCCAAAAAGCATACGAATAGCAGACCTTGAACAATACTTACCCGACAACAGTGCTGATGTGAAACCCCTGAGCACTTCAGAAATCATTGTGAGTTATGTTTGCTTCTGTTAAACCATTTAGGCTTTTTTTTCCCCAGTCTAATGGAAGCTCAGTCGTATCTTTCTTCCACTGAGGCGGGTTTCAGCACACAGCAGACAGCAGTCACAAACTCTCTCCCCCACACGGAGTGATGCCTCATCCTCTTTTGTTTTCTGTTTTGTCTTCCATAACTTATCCTCCTCTCTCTCGCTTTCCACGCCAGCTGGATAAGCCGCAGCTCTCTCTGCTTTCCTTTGTCGTCCTCTGCCATAAATCAGTTTCTGGAAGTTGCGAGCGACTGTGCTTTGTTGATACACAACAGCGGCGGACTGAAGCTTTTTAGAGCTAGAACGATGTTCAGACAGACGGTTATTCCTTTGTATGTTAAAATGAGACCAAATTACATCTGCTAGTTTAAACACCAGGGGTTTTGCTTGATTTTTCCATAAACAGAGATGCTGTAATTTTTAGAGACCTACTGTGTCAAAAATACATCAGTTTAATAATAATAAACATATATTTTAACAAAATATGACTGCAACTTATACTCTGAATTTATTTACAAGTATTTCCTTGCAATGCAAAGTCAGTATGTTCAGTGATATACATATATCAATATTCAAAACAAATTACAAAATATTCCAAAATAGTGTCTCTTGACAAAATGGAATTCAATTTAATAAAAAATAGAAATGAAAACATTTTGTGAAATTATAAATTTCTAGACTGTCACTAGATCAAAAGTAATGCATCCTTGCTGAATGAATGTATTAAATTATTGCAAAAAAATAAATAAAAATAAACTGATATGAACATTTATAAATCTGTATATTCAAATATATAACATAATATAAATTATTGAAAGCTGATATAAACAATTATAAATATGTATATGCAAATATACAAATTTTGATTAAAATACATGTAAAAATTGTGATTATTTATTCAGATTTATAAATGTGAATTATTACAAATGTACAATTGGGATATTTTTGTTCACAGTTCTCAAAAAAGTCTTGTGTGTAAATGTTTAAGCACGGCAACATCAGTGTTTCCCATGCATAAGCTTCTATATTGCAACCCGCCCAGGAAGATAAAATTAAAATGAACAAATATCTGTATTTTCTGACCCTGAAACTGATGTTGCACTGAATCCAACGATGCAGTCTGGATCATTCCAGAAATATTCAAACTTGCGAATACATCTTTTAGAAATTTTACAGAAACGCAAAAGTGAGTGTTACTGATTAATTCAGAGTCCATTTATTAAATTATAGATACATTTTCCAAACTATTTTTCATCATTGCCAAATTAACTGATGGTCAGTGCGACAGTGCGTTGAGATCCAAACCTGGCAAGTCTTCTGAAATTGACATCATAACACATTACGCAGTCATGTTTTGGCTTTTATAACCAGTGACTTCCTTTAATTCATTTTAGGTAAAAAAATAAATAAATACATTTGTACAAACATAGCTGTGAGACAAGAGCACCTTAATTAGATTTTTGCCACAGCCATCAATATGACCTCATGCAAAGTTCATGTTAATTTGTAGACCCTCTGCTGTGCCGTTCTTTCACAAACTCTCTTTTATGAATTATTCAGGATCAATTTATTTTGCATAAGCGCCATAGGATCTATCTTATTCTGAGCTCTGATAAGGACTGATCTTGTATCCCCTGAAGACTTCATGAAAAGTTAATGTTGCATATTTCTCCCGCCCTGCAGACTTGCCAAAAAATCTTGGTTTGGTAACTTCATCAACCTGGAGAAAGAGGAGCAGATCTTCGTGGTTATTAGGGACAAGCCACTGAGCTCTATAAAAGCAGACATCGTCCACGCCTTTCTCTCGGTAAGCAATCTCTTTTACATGTCTCCAATCCTGTGGCATTCCTCCGTTGTAAACGACAGCTATGAATATTTGAATACATGCTTCTGCGTTCTCTCTATCAGATTGAAAGACTTTGCTCGTCGCGCCGGTTTTGATAGACTTGGCCGGAAGCCTGTGTTTTTACATTTGCAAATACCTTTCTGATTTGTTTCAATTCTGTAAAATGCAAGTCTGTGATGTTTCCATCCTCCCCGTGGCTGCCTCTTTCAATCGAGGTCAATGGAAATCAACGCAGGGAAGGGAATCATTAGCATTTAGATGTTGTGCCTCAAGAGGTTTGTGCAGGAGGCGAAAGAGTTTACTCTACCGTTTAAACCTGCAAGTGGTTTAAAAATGCGCTTAAAACGTTGATTTGTCACGGTAAGCGACATTTTCCTACACAAAAGTTCATTTCTGCACAATTTTGCGGGGGAAAAGTCCATTGTCAATAGAGTAGCAGTACTGGGTAAATTGTTGCCTGTTACTGATTCGACTGATACGTGACAAAAAAACTGTAGTTAGGAATGTAACATAATTGGACTACTTTTGGATTACTTTTAGATTACTTTTGACCTAACCCGTTTATCGCATTGATTTAAATAGCATTATGTTGTACAATATTGATATAAAAAAAAGATACAAAGAGAAAGAAAATAATATATAATATCTAAAATATTTTATTTGTTTACATGCGTGTCATGTGACCATTCACCTGCATCAGAGGACCGTGAACATGCAAATGTGTTACTTAATTATTGTTACCTTGTTACCATAAAATCATAGGGGGTACTTGCTATTGTGTGAATAAAATATAATTGTGTAATCAAATCAACAACAACAACAACAAAAAACTGTAGTTTGATAAGTATTTTCAAATGTAATTTAATTACAAGTACTTCAAATACTTTGGAATCTGATTACATAATCAACATTACATGTAATCAGTTACTAGCCAGTGCTGGTAGCGATGTGTATAGCAACTCAAACAGCTTTCTTTGGGTCAACGCAGCAAATTCTCTCGACCAATATGATCTTTTTGAAATCTGCAAGTGGAAACATGAAATTCCCAAGACTTTCCTATTGAAATCACTTGAATTTGCATATAAAATTCATCCAAACAATGGTAAATAAAGAAATGTAAGTGATTTTTTTTCTAGCATAAAACATCCATTCGCAAAAGCTTAGTGAAACTCAGAACTCACTTTTAAATAAAGCAGCTTTTTGTGGGTCAACATGGCAAACTCCCATGCTGCTTTGAATCTGATGCGAAGTCTGCAAAATCTGAAATTCCAGAAGACCTAGATTCCTATAGGAACGACTGGATTTCGCCTGGAAAAATTCACCAAATAACCATACATGTAACCGCACCTTAATAAACAGCCACGCTTTTTCCATTTGTCTCCATTGATGTTCCTCATAGCTGCTTCCAAATAAGTACCGTATTTTTCGGACTATAAGTCGCACCTGAGTATAAGTCGCATCAGTCCAAAATTACATCATGATGAGGAAAAAAAACATATATAAGTCGCACTGGACTATAAGTCGCATTTATTTAGAACCAAGAGAAAACATTACCGTCTACAGCCGCGAGAGGGCGCTCTATGTTTTCAGTGTAGACTACAGGAGCACTGAGCAGCATAGAGCGCCCTCTCGCGGCTGGAGACGGTAATGTTTTCTCTTGGATCATTTCTCTTGGTTCATTTCTCTCGGTTCATGTCAAATTAATTTTGATAAATAAGTCGCACCTGACTATAAGTCGCAGGACCAGCCAAACTATGAAAAAAGTGAGACTTATAGTCCGGAAAATATGGTAACAATGAACTGATCCTTGCCTTCCTCAGATACCCAGCCTCAGTCACAGCGTTGTCTCGCAGACAAGTTTTCGGGCTGAGTATAAATCCACCGCTGGCCCCACCGTCTTCCAGAAGCCTGTTAAGTTCCAGGTCGACATTACGTACACCGAGAGCACTGCGGCCACCAAGGAGAACGGCATCTATTCAGTCACCTTCACTCTGCTCTCAGGTAACCACAATCAAACCCGCTGCTAGCTATATATATATATAGCAATCTTTTAATCATAGCTGTTTTCTTCACTCTCAGACTCATCAATCATAAGATACATGTATATGTTCGGATTAATTTGGATTAAATCATTTATGTGGTTTCGGTTGTTTTTTTTGATTTATTATAAATTTATGAAAAATATAACAAATGAGTCATGTTTTGTTTGTGAAAACGTTTGTTTTGACATTGCCATCGCCTTGAGGAAACTTAATGGGCAAATAGATTTTTGCAGATATGTGATTATGAACATCTCTGACAGTCTTACTCTTAGTCTTGGCAGGAATTGTATTTGTGTCCTCTAAGGAACAGTGCTCACAAATATCTCCATTCAAGTCTAAGACCGAGCCAAATAGCCTTTTACACACTTATTATCCCATCAATACATTCCAGATCACAATAACAACATAAGATAAATAGGACGCCTAAAAATGCATTCATATTTCGTCTAATGCATCATTCTCCCTTATTTTCTGCCATTAATATCCATTACATCTCCAGATGATAGCGCCAGCAGCAGCTCGTATCCACTACAGCACGCAGGATGTTAAATAATGTCATTGTCCACCTAACAGAGAGAAGAAAGACTGCAAGATACAAGTAGTTTCACAATAAATGAACTAAAAGGCTCCAATTGTTTTGTGTGTGGAGCGTTTCTCACTAGAAAGCAAACCAAGTGCATGAGTAGTCCATTATTTGTTTTAAGGAAACTCCGTTCTAACGGTTTCAAAATGTCAACAGGGTTGACATGTGACCTGTTACACTGTATTGTAGGTCCAAGCCGGCGTTTCAAGCGGGTGGTAGAAACGATTCAGGCGCAGTTGTTAAGCACACACGACCAGCCCGGAGTCCAGCAGCTGTCTGGTGAGTATATATCCCCCCATCCCTTCCCCGACTCCGTCCCGAACCCCCCCGATCCCTCTCATGCCTGTTTATACCCCTCCTCCATCATGCATGTCCCTCGTCCACAGCACACCACAACACAGCATCACAGTATTCTCCACATGATCCCACCCTAAAGCAATCCCCCTTCAGACACTAGAAAAGATGGGGAGTTTTCCAGTTCGTGGTGAATCCCTTCGGCCACACCGCTGCTCCCATTTCTCAGACGCCATTAAAGGGAGATTTCCCCAACAGCTCTCCAAATGTGGGTACCTCAGCTTCATGATTTCTTGTTTTGAGAGACGGTGTCTCTGTTGGATGACTGATCTGGGCTGGTTATGTAAAGGTTCCGCTACCGTTTTAGGTCGGGATAGCCCTAAAAGTGGAATCCTGCTGTCTCACCATCAATTATTTTGCTAAACCAATCAGATCACAGAAGATACAAATCAGGGGCATCACTATAAAATACCAAGTTTTGGGAAATTCTTTCTTCTGTACATGTCCTCTGTTTCCTTGAACTATCCAGAGCTTCAAAGATGAACGTCTGATTTTATTGATTTATTTTTTCAGAGGAGAAACAAAAAGAAAAGGCACTTTTCCATCTTATTCTCCATCCCCCCTTGAACATCCTCTCTTCTTGACACATGATAACAGCTCCACATAGTGGTCCGTTAGGTGAGCAACAGCATTTAATAGACAAAACCAATGCATATAACCCAACTTTTGAGTTTTTCAAATGCACACCAATGCAGATTGTTTCAGTAACTACTGGTAATGGATCTCCACAGACAGTATTTGAAGCAAAAATTAAAGAAAAAGTTAAGGTTTTATTTTAGAAATGTCATGCCTTCCATTCTGAGGAAGAAATTAGTGTCTGCTTCGTTTCTAATGGTTCTTGATTATGGGACATAGTTTTTGCTGCTCAGTTATTATGACTTATTATTGGTTCAGTTATTATTAATTATAAATGCAATAAAAAAAACAATGATTCTTTGATGAATTGAAAGTTCAAAAGAACATTTATTTGAAATATAACATTGTTCATGTCTTTATGGTCACTTTTGACCATTTTTCTTTTTCAGTTCAATAAAAGAAGATGATGCATTTTCTAAAATAAAAATATATGTAATCATTTATTATTCTTTTTATAAATAATGAAAACCTGAAATGATAAGAAGTGTTTCTTGAGTAATAAATCAGCATGTTAGAAGGATCATGTAACAATAAAGATTGGAGTAATGACTAATGATATATATATATATATATATATATATATATATATATATATATATTAATGTTTCAATATTACATTTTAAATTGTATTATTCCACTAATTAAACTTTTTAATCAAACTGTTTCGCTCATAATACTATTTATTTCATGGAAAATATAGTAAACAAAAACAAAATTTATTAATTTTTGCCAATGCTATTTCGGACCCTACTGTATATGCACACGTATTAGTAACTACTTCCAGTGTTTATCAAGTAGCATTTAATAATGAGAGTGTCAAGTGTTTGTTGCTGCCAGTTTGAGGAGGTTTCACGGTGTGTTGGGTAACAGAAAGAAATCCCAGACCATCTGAAGAAAATAGATCCTTGCTTTGGCTCCTCCTGTCGTCCTTCTCTTTTCCCACCCCACTTTCTTTCACTGTCTTTCTTTCTTTCTCCTTTGCTCTCAGCTCGTCACATTCATTCACTCTGTGTCTCATTCAGGACTGTATGACTCACTACTGCACTGCAGATGAATGGCACACACACACTGCAGTCAGAATACACTCACCGCTCCAGAAATAAACACTTCGATTGCCCATTTAGTTGTGTTATTTTGTGTAGGTGGTTGTGGTTTTCTATGTGTATGCAAATACCTAGCCTCCTAATGTCCTTTAGTTTCGTGAAAAGTATCTTTATTCCAAACAAGTATAATTATCCGCATAAACTCATCTAATAACCACCCAACCAAAGCCTTCTTGCCTTTAATGAAGTCTAGATGAAGACATCTGGCCCCATGCTTGTTAATTGGAAATTGCTCATTTGCTTCAAATAATGCTTCATCATAACAAGCAAGATGAAGAACCTACACAGCGAATCTAATGAGCTAATGCGCTGATCCAATTTATAAACCAAAAAACATTTTTTTTTTTTTTAGGCTGCGCTATTTGTGATAGTTTTGTCTGCTGTCATTACGCATGTTTCTCTCTCACAGAGAACTCTCAGTGTGTTGCGGAAACTGACAAAGATTTTAAGGTGTTACTGTGTTAAATACACCAATCTTGTGGCACAATAAGAGTGGCCCAAAGAGTGTTAAGACACTTGAGTCACACTTAAAGATGTCATTGCTTTAGATACCTAATGAGAATTTGCTGAAAACGCGCACACCCTCAAGCCATCCAAGACGTAGATGAGTTTGTTTCTTCATCAGATTGTAGGAATGTAGCATAGCATCACTTGATCACCAGTGGATTCTCTGCAGTGAATGGGTGCCGTCAGAATGAGAGTCCAAACAGCTGATAAGAACATCACAATAATCCTCAAGCAATCCACACCACTCCAGTCCATCAGTTAATGGCTTGTGAAGTGAAAACCTGGACGTCTGTAAGAAACAAATCCGCAATTAAGTCATTTTTCAACTTCAAACCATTGTTTCTGGGTAAAATATGAGTTCATAATCCATAATATTGTTTTCTCCAGTGAAAAAGTCATGTAATCTGAATCAGGAGAGAAATATGCACAGATCAATCATTAACCAGAACAGTCCAAAACAGTTCTAAACCAATATTTGAGTGGATTTTGATGTGAGAGACAACAGGAGATGGACTTTATCACTGGAGGAAGCATTATTATGGATTATGGTCTCTTATTTTGAGAATAGATTTGTTTCTTACAAACATATACAGTAGCTTTTCTCTTCACAAGCCATTAACCGATGGACTGGAGTGGTGTGGATTGCTTGAGGATTATTGTGATGTTTTTATCAGCTGTTTGGACTCTAATTCTGACGGCACCCATTCACTGCAGAGGATCCATTGATGAAACAGTGATGTATTGCTACATTTCTCCAGACCTGATTCAATGTACAAAGAAAATAGAAACTGAGAGTATTGATATAATTAACCATGATTCATTTTGGAATTAATTCGATTATTTAAATACATTTATAATTATTTATTGATTAATTTAAGTACTTTTAAGTCATCCTATGGCCCGCTTGGAAGTCTACTGAGCCCCCTCTCAAAGAGCCACTAGTTTAATGCACTTATGTTTATTTTAGGGATAGTTCACACAAAATAAAGATTCTAACATCATACTTTGTTCTGCAGACATAAGGGTGAATAAAAAATGTTTTGGTGAACTAACTGGTGTCCAAAAACTTTTTGGGGTCACTAAACTACTTTATCACCCACACTGCCTTTTATTTGATCATATATAAATCTGTGATAATCACAGCACATGTAATGATGCATGCCCTGTAGATTACATCCCACTTTAAGTGCACCCAACCACAAAAATACCCTTTCACGTGTAATGTAATTGAACCAGTGAGCGCAGCACAATGCTTTTTGGTTTAGGTTTGGTGTACACTTGGAATACAAGCTGTTAAACCGAGCACAACATAAACTGGCTGTTACCTTCTTAGTGTGTCTCTGGCTTATGAATCTGTTCTTAGTTTCTTAGTTATGTGAGTCAAACAGACAAGGCTGTGCATGTACACTAGAGGCTCTGATGTGCCCCCAAATGTTCAAATGATCCCCACATCGCTGACTGAGTGCCCGTTTGTGTAAGTTTGCAGGTTTACATGTGTATTTATGAGTTTGGAAACATCCTAAACCAAGTACACTAAAAGGTCTTTTTTTACAGTCAGAGTTAGCTCAAGGCTAGTCTTAGCCTCATATTCACAGACCGTCTGCTGCATATTCAGATTAAAAACTTGCAGTTGCAAGAAAAAAAGTCAGCATTGTGAGATAAAAAGTTGTAATTACCTTTTATATATTTTTTAATCTGTGTTGGTATTATTATAATTGATTTAAAGAAATAATTGCTACATGTTAACTCAGAATTGCGAGAAAGAGGAAAAAAGACAGAATACTGAGTTTATATCTCGCAATTCTGAGGAAGTCCTGATGTATTTTAGATGAAGAAAGTTTCCAAAAAAAAAAAAGAAAATCTAATAATTGCGCAGTGGTCTCTGTGTATGGACTCTGGTGAAGGAAATGTTTGTAGACATTGCAGTCTTTCATCAAAAAAATGTAATGAACATAATCATAAAAACAAGGCTGAACATAGAGAACTTTATTTATTGATATCTATGGTGTATAATTGAACTGGACAGATGAGACTTTATAGACTTATGTGACTTTTAGGAGTGAGCAGAATGACAATTAAAGGCTACATTGTACCCATGTGTGGGTTTCCTGACTGATCTACATCTCATTCTCTCTGCAGTGACAGATGTAGAGATGCCACATCGCTTCTCTCATTAATTTAGAGCTTTTTCTAATTATCTAGCCTTTCTCATGCCGGCTATATAAAGCCATGTGCCTCGCCCCTACCAGGGCTAAAACCATCTTTAATATCAACATGAAATCAAGATCAACTCTCTTTACTTACTTAATACATGTTCCTGGTTTTGTTTCAAATTATTTCTATATTATTACTCAATAAAAACATTTGTGTAAAATGGGTTGCAGATACTGTTTCATGTTGACTTTAAGGAGATTCTGCATAATTAAGGGCGTGGCCACTTGAGTGACAGGTGGATTGCCGCTGCCGTATCTGCAGTCGCGCTAGGTGGGCGTGGTTTCAGCAACCAGCTCTTGCTTCTTCGGTCACAGGCAATACATCCATGTTTTTATACAGTCTATGGTAATACTCGAAAATAAATCTTTAAATCCTTGCAAAATGGATTGCAAATGGTGTATCGCGTTGACATTAAGATGGTAGCTTTGTTTTGAAAAATGGTAGTTGGTTTGTAGTTTGTTCTCGCTGTTGGCCATCTCATTCTAGCTATTGGCGACCTGGGTAAGCTGGTCAACCAACTTGGTTAAGGATGTTACTGGAGAAAAAAGGGGGAAATAACATTAAAGTTAGTCAAGTTTCTGTTGGAACGTGATCGCTGGGATTTTTCTGGTCCAAAAGTGTTAATGTGGTTGACTAGCTATTGGAAACCTAGTTGAAATTGGGCCGGAAAGCCAAGATAAGCATATTTTTCGGAGTCAAGGTGGTTTATCTGGTCCAGTATGGTCTACCAGTTTAGCCAGGTGCCCATCTTTTGGTAGTCCAGCTTATCAATCTAAACTACAGCTAATTATTTTGTTGTTCTCTTGCTCAACTCATTACGCATAGCACTAGCAACATTATGGTTATGTTTTCAATTTCCAGAAAAGACATCCTGGTGAAATATTGTAGCTATTGGCCAGCTTAGTCCTGACATTTCCCCTCTTTCTCTCTCTTCCCCTTTCTGTCCACTTCTCCTCGTGTGAACCCATTGTTCATTTCTCTATTTGTTCTCTTTTCTTCCTTTTCTTCCTGTCTGTGTACCTAGGCAGCCCATTGAGTAACTTCTTTGACGTAATTAAACAACTTTTTTCAGACGAGAAGAACGGCCACGTGCCTCTTCCACCTGGCGCGCCCAACAGACACCCACCTAACACCCGTCACCACGGCCCTCAGCCTAGTGACTCTAAATGCCCAGCGGGCAATCCCAGGGACAGTGCCAAGCCGGTGGCATCCATTGGGACACAGGAGCAGCCCTAAAACGTTACGTAGCAAAATAAAAGCACTCAAAAATGAACATGCCCTTACAATTGATGGAATTTATATTTGGAGAAAATTTTGTATAATGGAATAACTGTTCAAAAACAAATTATGACACAAATCCCGACACATTTGCCCTTTCACCGTCCCTGCCATGTCGTTGTGCCAGCCCCTACCCAAACCCCTGTTGTTTCTTCCCCAGATGTTTTTATGTCTTTACTGTTTTCCTCACCTTTGTGATGGCTTGTCTTTGCTGCTAGGAATTATCCAGAAAATGTATTAAAACTCCGCCCCCCCACTTCCCTGCACATCCTGAGACGGACATTTATTGACAGACGGCACTTTTCATGATGAACAAGCAGGTTACCAAGGAGAGGGACGCTTCATCCTTCCTCAAACTCTTCCCTTCCCGCTCTGTTGTCTCCAAGGACCAAATACGAATACCCAGACTTTGTTCCCACTCAACCTGCGTGCACCCCTGCCATCATCTCAGCTCCTCAACCTGTTAAAATGGTTGACCAGCCAGTGGTAACCAGCTGCACCAACAGGCTCTGTTCCAAAACGTAGTGAGCTGCCTCTAAGATACCTCACTCTGATCAAATGATAAGACAGCCCCTTAATGCAATGCACCACATTTAGTAAAAAATGGCGTTAAAGATGGCAAAGAAAGCACTCTTTGTGCTTTAATTAAAATAAGGACTATTTTACCCAGTTTTTGTATGTTATTTATTTTGTTGTCCAATAAAGTATGGATCTGTTAGCATAGCAACATGCTAACATTAAACTCTGTTGAAATCAATTGAACATTGAGTCTCTCTTTGCAGTTGTTAGCTTAGCAACATGCAACTGATGTCAGTTGAGAATTGAGTTTCTAGTTCACAGACAGTACTTCAGGACTGTCATTTGTGTCACACAAACCTCTCTTCTGCTGGGGCTGGTGCTGGAACTGGAGTCAGCACTTGTTCAGAACTGGCTCACACTTCCTCTGGCAGTGAGCAGAACCCTCTCCATCACTGGTCCAGGATTTTTTTGAGTGGAAAACAGTTGGGCTCCGGCTCTGGCACCAGCCCCGGTGGAAAAGCGGTAAGAGAGCTGAAGAGTGTTTCATATAAGTTGTTAGCTTGGCAATATGCTAATGGCAGACTCTACTGAAATCAATGAATAATCAAGTCTGACATTTTACATCCCATTCTGACTTTTTTTTTTTTAATCGAAGAATTCAGATTTTATTTGAAAAAAGTTCAGATTTGAGAGACATAAACTCAGAATTGTGAGATGAAAACTTGCAACTCTGAGAAGAAAACTCCAAATTGCAAGAAAAAAAAAAAAAGTTTTAAAAGTGGCAAATATCTTTTTGATTTTATGGCTGAAAAAAACAAAACACAATTCTGACTTTTTTTCTTGCAATTCTGAGTTTATATCTCACAATTCAGATGTTTATTCTCAGAATTTTTTGTTTCTATTTCGCAATTGCAAGTTTTAAACTCATAATACGACCTTTTCTCAAAATGCGAGTTTATATCTCACAGTTCTGACTTTTTTCAGAATTGAGTTCAAGACCAGTTTGTGAGATATAAACTCTAAATTGTGTAAAAAGTGAGAATTGTGATATCAAAAGACACAATAACCTTTTTACTTTTGACGGAAATATGCTTCCTTCATGAAGTGCGTTACTTATGAGGTTACGATTCAGGAAACCTGGTGCACAATTTTTTGGCTTGATTTTGCAAAGAGACTTTCTTTAAACAAAAGAGTCATAAAAGTGTGTATCATTCTTGAAATAATAAGGCAGCTTACTAGGTTTGGAACAGATTCACACTTAAAATACTAGACATAAGCACACACTCACAACTCTAGGATGTTTGCAAAAAAAATGGAAACAAACTGAGAAGGAAAAGATGAGAGAAGTTTGAGAGCTTTTCGTGGAGGATGTGGACTTTTCCAAACTGTTTCCATTTGCGCTCTCTTTTATTTATTAATGACTTTATGTTTGGAGAACATCACTTGATCTGAAATCATTGCTGCAAAAGGACTGAAACATGGATTTCAGTGAGTTTGGGACTTGGGTTGGGGTGGGGGGGAATAGTGCTGAATGAATTTATTCTAATGAATGAATCTCTGTTGTACAGATTTAACATAATTATGTACAAATAAAATGTCTAGATGTGACACTAGCTTTAGTTCGGTTGTAGAGTCAGATTTGAAATCTTGTGTTGTCTTTATTTAATTATTCTTTAACCCTTGTAATTCTCTATTTATTATGTGATGGAACCATTTGTTTCATTTAATCAATTTCAACACTGAAATGCAGTTTGATTTGTCCGTTTTATTTTAATTAATTTTTTTCCTGGTCATTTCATCATGTATGCTACCAGCAGGATTGTTTTTTTTTATATGTGTGTGTGTGGATATTTTTGTATTTTTCCTTCTGTTTTTATCTCTGTCTTTATTTATTGTCATCTAATTATATATGAGAACTTGAATGTTATTTATGACAATAATGTGTTTGTATCAGGGCAACACAATTTTGTTAGTTTAAAGAAACTTTCTAATGTCTTGATTTGTAAAAGTACCGTGGACTTCAGAAGAGATCAAAATATTATGTTAAAACAGATGAACCACAAAAAAAATCTAATTTAACAGTAATTTAAGAATGTAGTTTAGCCTCTATGGGGAGGAAATGAACGTCTTGATATCAATGTCAGCTTCATATCATTGTTTGTGTACAATGGATGACAAAAAAAAAGCTGTTCTTGGATCAGTTTTACTGTAAATATGGTATGGTGGCCTTCGGGAAGCTCAAAGGCCATTCCTGCTCTTTGCTTTTGACGTATTGCTGTGTGCATGCACGCATTTTCTTTGCATGGCTTAGGCGTAACAATTCTCAGAAATCACGCTATTTTCTCAGAACTGTTTTTCTTACAATGTTTAATGAAAAAGAAAAAAGACCCCCCCCCCCCCCCAATTTTTGTTCTGTTCCTGGTTTCCTGTCATATGGTATTTTTGTTTAGTTTTTTGTACGCTGTGAGCGAGCAACGCTCATTTGCAGTGTCTACATGGTAGGCTATCTGTTTATAAAATGCTTCCTTTTATATGTACCATGTACCTCGATCAAGAAGGTTTTGGATTTTCACGGCCCCCTGTTTACAGACAGCTTGTTTAAATGAAACAATAAAGCAATACTTGTTGTTAACTTTCCTATTTTATACAGTTATAAAGCAAAACTTAATGAAAAAAAAACTTAATGTCCATGCAGAGCAGGAACATGCATTTAAAGTTGTAAAATTCCCCTTGTATCATAACTGTGAGCAATTTCAAAGAGAAAAATGAAACAATAAACTCATTCAATTAATAGGATGATAGTGTGTGTTCATGTTTTTATGTTACTGAGTGGATCAGTAAAACATATAGGCCTATACAAAAATACTTTGTATGCACACAGAATTGCTGATTTTTATGATTTATCCTAATTGGTGGATTGATTTAGGCTAATTAATCTGTTTAATATTAACATGTCATATATTATTTATATATATATATATATATATATAAATAAATATATTATTTATGTCATATATTATTTTTTTTATTGTCCAGTTGTCATTGTCTTTAAAGGTCTAAAACATTTAGGCTAATTAAATTCAAATAATATTATAAATATTATCAAATACATAAATGTTGTTGTATTTTGTTAATATATTTTTTTACTTTTATACTTTGAAATTCCGTTTGTGCCAGATATTAATACAACAGTTAGTCCTCGAATTTGATTGGCCGAGCACTTCCGCTTCGCGAGCGCTGACAGCCGCACTGGGACTTTTCACTGTTTGTATCACTCCGCTGCTCCATGTCGTTTTCCAAACAAATTCGAGGCCTCGACACGCGATAAGGTAAGTTTTCAGGTTTTTTTAAGTTTATGTTCTTTAGCCAGCTACAAGGCCATATTAAAATGTTTAATTAGAGTTAATATATCATTGGGCATCGCTTTTATAGCAGCGATTAATTGGGAGGGGATAATTACCTCAGACCTTGAGGAAGCAAGAACGTTCAAACTGTGAACACAGTAAACTCAGTGTATTCTATGACAATGATCGTGTAAATCAATATGTATTTTGAATGATGTTTTAATAGTTTATATTGTAGGGGTGCACGATTAATATCGGCCAGTAATTAATGCGCATCTCGTCGGTGCAGAGAGAGTCCGCCTGCAAGCTTTTCTGATTGGTTGTGGTTGATTGTTGCTTCTTGTCTGTTTTTGGTTTTAAGCAGTGATGGACGAAGTACATAAATCAAGTACTTGAGTAAAAGTACAGATTAAAAATAATAAAATATTACTCCAGTAAGAGTAAAAGTACTCCTTTTTCATTTTTACTCAAGTGAAAGTAAAAAGTAGGCCTACTCTATTTTTTATGTACTTAAGTAAAAAAGTACTGAAAGATAGATGTTTGCAATTTTATATAGGCTACTTAATTTAATTTTATATTAGCACATAGCCTATTTTTTTTATAATCCTACTGCTCAAAATACCTGGGATTTTTTCCAAAATAAACACTATATGGAGTCAAGATATATTTTTGTTGTTGATATGGACTACACTGATGAGAGTAATGTTCACTGTGAAGCTTACACTGTGATGTACCTGAGAGAAAACAGAGATGACCATCTGATCTTCACCAGTAAGAACAAAATATTTTAAAGTTTTGTTTTACAGAACATCACAGCTATATATGACATGATAATAAGGCCTGAAGTTAGGAAGAACATTTTAAAGAAAATATAATTATATTTTCATAATCATTTTTTCCTTCTCAAACCTTGTCTGTGGTTTAAAAACACCCATGGCCAAACAGGGTGCATCTCTTCCCACTTTGATAATTACTGTAGTTACCGTGTTCTGAACATCACATCCTTTCTTTTCTACCCAAATGTAACCTGTATATATATATATATATATATATATATATATATATATATATATATATATATATATATATATATATAGGTGGTTGAATAAAAATATTTGGACATTATTTATAAAAAAAAAATGACATCAACTTAGCACCAGCAAGCTTGTTAGCTAGACAGTTAGCATCAGCTAACAAGATTTACTTCAGTACGGTTATGAATAAACATTCATGTCTGTCTACTCGTCTAGTTAATCCAAACAATATACATATATATAACGTTACTGTTGATAAACAATATAAAAACAGACGTCACATAGGACATGGATGGTATTATTTTAATAAAACTGTTAACATAATGGCAGCGGGGAATTTGAACGTGCATGAGTTATTGTATTTAATCTGTGTTATTTAAAAAAAAAAATTTTTCTTTACCTAAAATTTATGTCTGCATCGTCTGCACTGGAGCATTTCAGTGGGCTTAAATAGATCACTCTTTACAACGGATTTAGTTCCCAAACAACTGACAGTTTTGACCTAAATATTATTTTCAGTTACAATAATTAATCCAAAATTTCGACATTAATAACTTACTTTAGCAACATCAGAAGCACATGCGCTCACAAGATCTCCCGGTTCTTACTTCTGGGGACTCGCACTAAACGGTTCATTTGAATCAGTGAATGGTTGACTCCAGAACAGCTGCAATCGGATCATTCTAATTCGTAACGAATCGTTTGGTGTGATTCGCGATCCGATTTAAACGTTTATTTTGAAAAGACTCAGTTCGTTCATGATGAATCAGACACCACTTCTGCGTGTCGGAGCACGTGATATATTATAGGGAGTAACGATATGTTTTATGAAATGTAGTGAAGTTAAAAGTACGATTTTATGCTCTGGAATGTAGTGAAGTAAAAGTTACTCAAAATAAAACTACTCCAGTAAAGTACAGATACTTGAAAAATGTACTTAAGTTCAGTAACGAAGTAAAGCTACTCCGTTACTGTCTACCACTGGTTCTCAGATGTAGCTTAAAGCATAAATGGTGGGGATTTTAGTCGTTGTTTCTGCAGGTGTATTGTTATGCCAGTAGATAGCGCCAAATATTGTTTTTATATATTTATTTTTTGTGAATCGTGAGTCTGAATCATTTACTCTGATTCGTTACTCTGATGATAACTGATTCGTTCTAAACTTGAATCATTCAGGAGCCATCCACTGCACCATTATTAGTATCACCAAAGTCCCTTTAAAGGTGCAATAGGTGATTGTCCTCAGAATTTTTTTTTTTCGTTATGCTGTTTGAAAGTCTCTTCACAAGTGGTATAAATGTATTTATCTCTGTTTATAATTTCTGTGTAAGGTGTAGGACCAAGAAATGTTTGTCCAATCAAAATGCTCGGTCTGAGTGTTTTAACTGGCTTTCCTACCTGCCTGTCAACCTATGTATCTGCATACCTCTGTGCACCCTCTTCGCGCAGACAGGATTCGTCATCGGCGCAGCCTGTGCAGACAGAGCGAGAATGGCAGACATCAACCTGATCTTCCTTCCTAGTACTGTAGTACTTTTAAAGTTTTCTTGCCAGTGAATGACATGATGTAGCCCAGCGGTTCCCAATTCCAGTCCTCATTTTTTTTTTTTATTTCTCGATTAGTTAACACACCCGATTGGGAACTGCTGATGTAGCCTACTGTTGTAATGTTCTAGGGCTGTCACTTTTGAGAAAAATAAAATTCGAACGGATATCGAATATCATGCAATGTATTCTAATATAATCGACTATCTACGTGGCCACTCCAAAAATTGTTTTGGTCTATAAAATTTATTTTGCCCTTCATGACAAATGTGAGGGGGATACATTTTTTTTTTATAACTCATCCGTTTAAATTATATTAAGCCTTAAAGTTCTGCATAGTTAAGGGCGTGGCCACTTGAGTGACAGGTAAATTGGCGCTGCTGAAACTGCTGTTGAGCTAAGTGGGCGTGGCTTCAGCACTACAGTGATACAGCACTGAAGTGATACAGCATTGTACTTGCACTACTGCTTTAATTTAATACCGCGTAGCATATTTTGCAAATAACTTCGTTGCCCTTTCTCTCAAATAGGCATACTTTTCGCTCGTTTCTTTTGGCTTGTTCAGTTAAATATGTCTGCAGGCGTGTGGTTGCGTGTGTCAATGCGCCCAGTGAGTTCACACACACACACACACACACACAAACCCACACAGTCGCGCACACATCGTTTTCTCCTTTTTTCCAAAGCGCTCGGGCAGCTGCGCTCCTGAGGCGTCAGTTGTTGCTAAGCATCCATCAGCTGCAATCTCCTTTACAACAAGGACATTTCAGCAATAGATTTCCACCACTGAAAAACCCTTGCTGTAACTCTGTTACAAGATTTATTTTCGAAGAAAAGTAAAAAACTCTGCAGTGTTTCACCCCGAAGGAAGCAGATTGAGTTGGTTCTTTTCAAATGACCTGGTGCGCTTGCATCATTCTGAAAAGCTGAGATGGTTTTAACTAGATGCTGTGCGGACATGCCTGGAAAAACTATGTCCTTGTTTTTATACAGTTTATGATTACAACGTTATGTGATCATAGTTATTAATGTACTGCATTTCAGTTTTGAGCTCTGCGCGCTGAAGATGACGTGTAGAATGAAGAAGCAGGTTTTTAATCAATGGGATTTAACTAATCATTTATCTTATATAAAATGAATTATTTATACAACATAACGTTAATATTACGACTTGTAGTCTATCTGCAAAAATGAACTTAATGCACTTTGCGTGTGTCTTTGCAGCTCTGAATGAACTCCTTTTGTGTACGCGTTCTTCACACAACGTGCAGAAACACGGCAACTAAACTCTAAAACAGTGGTTCCCAACCTCGTTCCTGGAAGGCCCCCCAACGCTGCACTTTTTCTCTTTCATCTCTTTTTTGTCTGACACACCCATTTTTTTATTTTTTTTATTGCACTCAGGCAGGTAGGCTTTGTTCTATGCAGTTCTTTTGATAAAGGAAAACATTTTAAAGATATATTTCTAGATTTAACGTTATTTGTCATTGAGATATTTCAACTCAAAAGAAAAAAAGTATCAGCTTTATGCAAAGTGACCCACGTTTGGGTTTTGATCAATAAATGTTAAAATTTACAGTTTACTCAAGGAACAACTTTGAAATCCATTTATCTCTGTAAAAGCCATAAAAATTTAGATAACAAAAGGTTTGTAAAGAGCTAAAAACTTTATAAGGATATATATATATATTTATCAAGATATTTAATCAAAATGTTATGCTTATTAAACCAAAAAAAAAAAAACATGGTCATTTACACATGGTAACCCGTTTCTTTCATCTGAGTAAGCTCATGAACAGCCTAAGCATAAACTGGGCGACACAGGTAGTTTTTTTTGTTTGTTTTTTTGCCTCTTACCCTGATTTTGCGCGGCATAAATGCAATAACACGCTTTCTTGTCGGCTCATTGAAGTGTGATTGTGTGATATGAGACAGGAACGTGTCAGTGCAGATTTAAGCGCTTCTAGACAGACCAAACATTTTGCAGTAAAGAAAGAAGGAAATGTATCACAAAAGCTGACTTTTTCATGACTCAGAAAATGATGAAAGTGTTCTCATCTCATGCAGCAGACGTGGAAGTGGTTCAGTCAAAATAAAAGGATAATATGAGCTGGACATTTCGCGCCGACATGTTGCAAGCTTTATTTAACATCACAACTGACAAACATGGAATAATCGGGGTCAGATACGCAAATGGTTATATTTTGATGTCACTAAAGTGAAATAACTTGATGTATTAAAGTAATGTAAACGCAGCTTACTTGTGTTGTCAGGTTGCTGATGTGCATGTAAACGAGGAAACCTGGTTATTTTAATAAGCTGATATTTGTGAACTATTACCTTACTGGTGTGCATGTAAATGTGCTCAATGATGCTGTCCTCTTTCTAAAGTTTTATATATATATATATATATATAACCCTCCTGAAATTTGGCACAGGAATTTGGAATTAATAATAGAACATTTTTTGGACTTGAGTTCAGTTACTGATACTGTTATAGAAATATACCACAGCATCAAGAACTGCTGAAACCAACTTGTCGTGTGATCTCATGAGGAGACCCACTCTGTGGAATCAGTTTCTATTAGGCCAGAGACAGGACTGGTGTTATTCATTTCTGTTAAAAATAAATGAGCAGCATATAGCATATTTCTATGACAGTCTCACAAACCCCTGTGGTTTTATTCCCTTTAGGTGTTTGTGAATTCCCAGCCTGGTAAGCTGACATGTTAATTTGTATTCCCTTTTTTCTTTAGGAGTTAGAACTCGGTGCTCTGAATAACCAGAAGGTGGCAGCACAGTCTCATTTTTAAAGATTTGAAAAAACGTCAAATCTCCTTTTTCTGCGGTTAATTCTGCTAAAAAAAAAAAAATTCACACAGTACCATATTTTAAATATTTTGTGGGTAGATTGCACCAGTGTTGTGCAAAAAATATTTCTTTTTAGAAACTAATGGAATGTCAACTTGTTTGAGATGGGTCTTCTGTTGCTGTTTGGAAATAATTTTACGTACACGTTTTTTAGCTTATATATAACTTTATTTGCTTGGCATGAAGCAAGATAAAATGGCAACTTAAATAATCTCACATTTTAAATAGAAAATGTCCCTGTCTTCCTCCATTACAAGATTCATCTATAATAGTTTAAAATAAAACAATTATGGATTTAAAAAGAGAAATATGCTCTAGCCTCCCACTTTACCCAAACTCTGTACAAAATGGCATCGAGTTTACGTGTGGGAAACTGTTGTCCACAATTTAACACACATACTTTAGTTCTGATAGCTTTAGCCACACAAACACTGCAGCGTTTGATGTCATGTTTCACAAGCTCCCAAAGCTTGCGTCCGATATATGATTCGTAGAATTCATGAAACTTCCGTCAGTCTATCCATCTGTTTCTTTCTTTGTTTCAAGAGCATTTCCTTTTCATAGTTCCTCAGTCTCTCTTTCGTCTTAACATTTACACCTTCATGTCTTTTATTGTGTATTTCCCTCTATATATTCCTCTCTTTTCCTTTCACACACGAGAAGTCACTAGCAGCGAGCGTAGTCTGCGTGTTAATGTTGCCTCCAGCTCTTCCAGAAGGGAGTCTTTTCCAGAGCCGCTCCGTGTCCCGGACCCCAGTATCAGCGTCCGGAAGGATTCCCTCTCCAACAGACCTGCCATGTTCTGCAGGAAGTAACCTTCACAGTATGTACTGAGCTCCACCGCTCCATGAGCCTGGACAAAATCACACATACGCAATCTAATAATGCACTCCGTTACCAGAGACAGACACTTTGCTACAGGGGTTTTTGAGTCTTAAGTCTTAGTTTGCTCAAATAAATTAAGGCCTTAAAAAGGTCTTAAATTAGAGCAAAGTGAAAACATCTAAACATCCTTAAATCAAGATCCATTTTCTTGAGATGCAAACTGAGGATAGGAAGTCTTGAACAAAATATGAGTTTATGCTTAAAACGAGAACAAATGTCACCAGGGTATGAACTAGTTTCCCATTTGAAATGTTGTCTTATTGACCAATATTTGTTCTTGTTTTAATCATTAATTGAGAAATTGATAAAAATAAAATGCAATTTTGCTTCTGAAGGAAATGTGTTAATTCACTAATCTCTAGATATTTGCACTAGAAGACCAGACGGAAATACAGATCATGTTTCTGCAGTGTGATCATAATTATTTCAATATTCTAGTGATTGGGAGCAGAGCTTTTCAAAAGCTCTATATATATATATATATATATATATATATATATATATATATATATATATATATATATATATTTTTTTTTTTTTTTTAATGAATAAATAAAAAGTAACAGATGTGTTGACATTTTCTAACTTTGAAGTGTTGCTAATACAACTAATTTACATTTAGAGAACATCGACTTTATCCCTCAGATATACATATATTCATAAAACCTACAGAAACCCTGTGGTGGTAATGATTTATCTATTGTGTGTGTGTGGCTGTGTATATACAGTGGATACGGAAAGTGTTCAGACCCTTTGCTGTGACGCTCATATATTTAACTCAGGTGCTGTCCATTTCTTCTGATCATCCTTGAGATGGTTCTAAACCTTCATTTGAGTCCAGCGGTGTTTGATTATACTGACTGGACTTGATTAGGAAAGCCACACACCTGTCTATATAAGAGCTTACAGCTCACAGAGTAATGTCAGAGCAGATGAGAATCATGAGGTCAAAGAACTGCCTGAAGAGCTCAGAGACAGAATTGTGGCAAGGCACAGATCTGGCCATGGTTACAAAAAAAATCTGCTGCTCTAAGGTTCCTAACAGCACACTGGCCTCCATAAGATGTTTGGGATGACCAGAACCCTTCCTAGAGCTGGCCGTCCGGCCAAACTGAGCTATCGGGAGAAGAGCCTTGGTGAGAGAGGTAAAGAAGAACCAAAAGATCACTGTGGCTGAGCTCCAGAGATACAGTCGGGAGGTGGGAGAAAGTTGTAGAAAGTCAACCATCACTGTAGCCCTCCACCAGTCGGGGCTTTATGGCAGAGTGGCCCGACAGAAGCCTCTCCTCAGTGCAAGACACATGAAAACCGAAATGGAGTTTGCTAAAAATCACCTAAAGGATTCTCTGGTCTGATGAGACCAAGATAGAACTTTCTGGCCTTAATTCTAAGCGGTATGTGTGGAGAAAACCAGGCACTGCTCATCATCTGTCTAATACAGTCCCAACAGTGAAGCGTGGTGGTGGCAGCATCATGCTGTGGGGTGTTTTTCAGCTGCGGGGACAGGACGACTGGTTGCAATCGAGGGAAAGATGGTGGATGCGGCCAAGTACAGGGATATCCTGGACGAAAGCCTTCTCCAGAGTACTCAGGACCTCAGACTGGGCCGAAGGTTCACCTTGCAACAAGAGAATGACCCTAAGCACACAGCTAAAATAACGAAGAAGTGGCTTCACAACAACTCTGTGACTGTTCTTGAATGACCCAGCCAGAGCCCTGACTTAAACCCAATTGAGCACCTCTGGAGAACTCTGAAAATGGCTGTCCACCAACGTTTACCATCCAACCTGACAGAACTGGAGAGGATCTGCAAGTAGGAATGGCAGAAGATCCCCAAATCAAGGTGTGAAAAATTTGTTGAATCTTCCCATAAAACTTCATGCCTGCATTAGATCAAAAGGGTGCTTCTACTGAGCAAAGGATCTGAATACTTAGGACCATGTGATATTTCAGTTTTTCTTTTTTAATAAACGTTCAAAAATGTCAACAATTCTGTGTTTTTCAGTCATTATGGGGTGCTGTGTGTACACTGAGAGAAAAAAAACCGAACTTAAATGATTCTAGCAAATGGCTGCAATATAACAGAGTGAAAAATTAAAGGGGGTCTGAATACTTTCTGTACCCACTGTGTGTGTGTGTGTGTGTGTATATATATATATACACACACACAAACAGTTTTTTGTTATTTTAGAATATAAAATAATTTTATGTAAATATGCATCTTATTGATTTTCATAGTTGTGTATATATATATATATATTACATAATTATATATTTTTGTTTACCTTCGCAGTGTTGTAGATGTTCACAGCATTGTCAAGGTCAATGTTCTGAGCACAGATTATTTCACAGTGCCGCTGTAGCACCCCCAACTGGAACAAACTGGCTGCTGTCATTAACTACAGAAAGCAAACAAAGGAGTGAACAATGATTTCATCTATTTTATTCATTCTATTTTTGAGTCTCAGTCTCCAGATAAAGTTAGATCCTGAATTACTGCATGTAAACTCAAGAGGTTCCAGAGTATGAAAAATTGGCAGTGACTGTGAATGAACTGCCAAGATCTACCTTGTGACCATTCTCTGTGGGTTGGCCTGTATCTTGTTTGTCTTACCTCTAGTAACTCTGGGACGTCCATCTTCAGAGACTCCGTCCCCCCGCAGTACAGGTATGACATCATCATCTGTATAAACACGACGAGACAGTGATAAATTCCTGATTACATCTAAAACAGTGTTGTGTCTCAGCCCGCTGAACCAGGACTCAGCTGATCTCACCTGGAAGATGTTGTACTTGACGTTGCTGATCTCGATTTCCTTGCGAGGCTGAGTGCTGTCTGTCCCGTTCAGCGCCAGCAGACTTCTGAACCTGATTTCACAGCAGACAACATGCTTTATTCTTAACAGTTCATTTGTTTTTAACCCTCTCAGGCTCAAATTAAGTTTTTAGTACTCCAGATACATAAAATATGTATCTGGAGTAATAAGGTAGTTAGTTTTTAACTGTTGCAAATCTGCAACGCCTGCCTTACGAGATAAGAGATTACTTTTATGTAAGTAAGGTAACCGAATCACCTGTCGGACGCCGTGAGCAGCAGAACCCCATGAGCGTAGAACGGTTTGCCCTCCAGGAGGAACGTCACATCGGACATCTCTGCATTGTTCAGGAAGTGAGGGTCTGCGGAAAGATGAATCGGAGACATCAGGGTCAAGATTTTCCCATAATAATCCGTTACAGACAGAAATAAAAATGAACTGCAACTATAATTGCACTATGGAAGACCATTTCCACCACTGAAAAATAACAATAAGTGACACTTTATCTCACAATTTTGATTGTAAGATGTAGAAATCTCGAAATTGCAAGAAACAAAATCAGAATTGCAATATAAATAAACGTTCTGACTTTTTTCACATAAGTTATCTTGCAATTTTGACTGTATTTGTGAGTTTATATCTTAGTATCTCAGACAAAAAAGTCGCATCTACCTTTATTTTTATTCTGTGGCAGAAATAGTCTTCCATACTGCACTACCAAGTTACTGAAAACAGTATCACTGACAAACTTTAGTTTTTGTTTTTGAATCAATGCTGGGTAACTAGAAGATTCAGTAAATGCCGCAGGTTCATAAATGTAACTGTGGTTAAGATGGAGTGTATTACCGAGCTGAGCAGAGAGAGCTGCCTTCTTTTCTTGGATAGAAGGAAGTGGAGCAGGACCATGACATTGACTAAAAATGACGCCCAACTGCTGGATTATCGCCTCGTTCTATAGAGAAAGAATTAGTCAGAAGGTATTTAAACAGCCATTGTCCACCCAGGTATGAATTTCTGGTACAAAAATAAAACAACAAAAAAAATTAGAACATGGTGTCCTTTTCAGATATTTTATATTTCAAACCACAATCAACTGACATGTTTTAATTCATAGTCTAGGTTTGATTTTTTTGTTGTTGTTTTGTGGTTTTTGTTACATGGGCTTTTAATGAACGAATGTCCAGTTTTTTTTTTTTTTTTTACCTTGCTGTTCTTCAGGATGTTGAACATCAGAGGAAGGCCGACGCAGACTAGTTCCTCACAGTAATCCTCCTCTTTGATGGAGGTGAAGTCTCTCAGAAGGGAGAGCATGACTCCGGCTCTGGACTTTTGCTGAGCGCTCCGCAGCGACTCCAGCCACACATGGAGCTTCCACGGCACTCCTGCAGAATCAGTCAATATGTGAACAACTGTTTACAAATATTTCAATGCTTTCTGGGAACTCAGATGTTCATTACCATATTAAAGAAAGAAATTCCATAAAACAAAAAAATATATATTATTATAATTATTATTGAATGTGTTACTTATCAACTACACTCTGAATGCTCTCTGTAAATTATTTACGATTCTGTGGGTAGTCATGCATCTAACCTACCCAATGATCTGAGCTCCATGGTGACATCCAGATAGCCGTGCTCTGCGCTGTAGAAGGATGCCTCCTGCAGAGCTTTCATTCGGGCCTTACACAGTTTGGGTAGGGCATCTTCTGACACCAGGCTGAGGTTTGGGGATGAAGGAGGGGGTAGAGAATGTCCATTCCGGCCGGACGCCCGCGTCTCAGCCTCCACACCCTCCGCCAGGATCTCCTCCAGTGAGAGCACATCTTCTCTTGCCTTCTGAGGTTGAGAGAGGAGCTTCCGCAAAACATTCCTGGAGAACATAAATGTGCTTTAGTTCAGTGAAAGATGGATGAGCAGGTCAATACAAAGCTAAATGGGTGCATAGAAGATGAACGCTTGGACATATGATGAGTAGATAGGTAGGTACATACAGTAGATAGATATGTGCATAGAATGGAAGATAGGTAGTTGGGTATAACACGAGTGTAATATTATTAATTACAAAAGCAGATTGATGAAAAATAAATCATGATTGGTTGGATTGATAGCCAGATACCTGGGTGGATTGATAATGAATTACTGGACAAAATGGATCAATAAAGGATGTTTATAGATTAATGATTAGTTTGATAGATAACGAGTAGACAAAAAGAGAGATGGATGACTAGAAGGACATATAACAGGATAGATGAGGAATGACTGGACGAAAATTGATGGCTGGCAGGATAGATAATGAATGATTGGAAAAGTTAGACAAATTGATAGAAAGCTAGATGAATAGAAATAAAGTTGGATAGCTGATGTGGTAATGCAGTTGTGTTTGAGTTGTGGGGGGTGAGTAGTGTGTGTGTGTTAGTGTGATCTGTTCCAGGCTGCTGGGGGTGATTGGGAGGTATTACCTATGGCCATGGGCGGCAGCGTGACTGAAGCAGTTCATGTTCTCATAGAGCGATGATGTCAGTGCGTTACCATCCTGGGACCTCAGCAGGGGGTCTGCACCGCGCAGCAGCAGCAAACTAACCATTTCATAATTCCCTGCGAGATTGTGAAAGCAGGAGAGTGACCAGAGGAGAAGGAGAAAAGGAGAAACAGATGGTGAGATTGCACCACTCTGGAGAATAAATGAGAAAGAACCACAATAAAAGAAAAGAATGCAATTCATGATCGTTACTGTAATGGCCTTAGCAGGGTCATGTCACAAGGAAGCCACATTTCCTTGATCTTTCGAGATAAAAGAGCTTGATGTACTATGAAAACAGTGTAACTTTCAGAACTCGCAACTTCCTCCTCATCTAAAATCGACTCTGCTTTCTTTAGATTTATTGATGACAGAAGCATGAAATATTAGCATTACACCTGCATTTACAATAAAGAATGCCTACTGAAGTTCAGAAACATGGCCCTGTGAGGTATAGACTTCAGTCAGGGTGGTGAAGTCTGTCAGTGTTTTGACAGGAACGAAAACTAGGCTTTGAGGGATAGAAGTACAGTGCGTTCTAAGGTTGTACTGTTGTTTAACAACATAAAGATGACAAGATGTCTTTCTAAAACAACTTTCAGTAGATAAAAACTTTTCTTTTTTTTAAATTTAACCTTTATTTAGTGCGTGCCATTAATACAGTAAGCCTGCATCTAAATTTGCATAATCCCCTACTGTATAGTAGTCAAAAAACAGTATTTGTCAAAAGAAGTATGTTCGAATTCATAGTAATCATAAAAAAAGAGGCAAAACGTACCTGACTAGCCTAGTACTTCTAATGAGATTCTGAAGTGTGCATATGATGGACACTTTACTATCCCATAAGGCCATGAAGGCACTGAAGTGAGACAACTGAAGCTGGAAACTCACATGATAATGACAACACGGCAAATTACTCAAGAGTATATGCGATTTCTTTGCAGCCTTTGTTTTCATGTTTAATATAATATGGCATCTAACCTCGTTAAGGTCTATTAAGGATTTACGCTGTGTCCCAAATGAGATAAATACACCAAAAGACAAACATGGCCGCCAGGGTCATTCTAAACTGAACTGGTTTGGTCCCCCAATTTCCTGCAGAGTTTCCTCCAACACACTTGCTTGGAGGTTTCTAGTGATCCTGAAGACACTGATTAGCTGGTCCAGGTGTGCTTAATTGGGGTTGGAGCTAAACTCTGCAGGACAGTGTCCACAAGGAAACGGTTTGGATGCCCCTGCCCTACACCCTTAATCCCTTCATCAGGGTAAACCTTTCGAAGGGATTAAAGCACAAGGACAAGACCTTCAGACTAAAACGCAGTGAAAGTATGACAAATAGGGTAGTAGTTTAAATAATGTAGTATGGACTGAGGTACATACTAAAGGTGCAAAAAAAACAAGATTTGACTCCTTTAAATGTTGCAGAACTTCCTGGTGAACATCTCTACATGTATTAATGGTTTCAACCCAAACATGTGCTCTGAGCTTTGGCAAAACACATCTTCTTGACCCAATTCCATTAACTCTCATACAGTTTGTGATCTGTACAGTCTGGCTTTGCTCTGCCAAAACAGGGCCATATTTTTAGGGATTCCTGTTTGGGATGGGAGTGACCAACCTTAATCTTAATCTGAGCTGATGGGGGTTTAGAGAGGCTGGCATGAGTGAAGGAGTTGTGCTACACACCTGCGGCGGATGCCAGCTGGACAGGGGTCTCAACGTTGCTCTCCTGTCCATTACGGACGGCTGCTCCTTCCACATTCGCCCCGGCGTCTAACAGAAGCTGAAGATACAGACATACATGTAGGTTAGGAGATAAACTACAAAAACCACTAATGGCTGAAACATACATTTTGTGGCTACAATTTAATAATGTTACATCACTTACAAAAAAAGGTTTGATCAAATATCCAATTGGTATACTTAATGTAAATGAAAGATGTTCTTACCAGAGATATACAGTACTTAATAAAATCAAGCGAAGTATTTTTGGCGTATATTTGTTCTACCTAAAGTATAGTTAAAGGTTTATTTTAAATTTGCAGACCAAAGCTGTAAGGATATTTAAATTGCAAAAATAATATAGGATTTATATTCTATAATGGCGCTTTTCCACTGGATGGTACGGCTTGGTATGGTTCACTTTTGGGGTTTTTTTCCACTGGGTACAGTACCTGGTACCTGTATTTTTTTTTTTTTTGAGTCAAGCCGTGCTGTACCATACTGAGCCGTACCATGTCGAATCGTACCACGCAGTGAAAAAGTGCCGTAAGATGTAAAGTTCACTTCAAAGAATAAACAATGTCCTAAAACAGTATACGTATAAATTCAAGCAATACATCACGCAATAAAACAAGCAGCTTGTTACCTGCACTACTGATATATGTCCATGTAACACAGCGAATGTGAGCGCCACCCAGTGGCGGCTGTCTGGATGGACTGAAGGGTGTTTGGGAGAGCAAACGGGTACCTGAACACAAGACCATCAGTTTTCATACAGGCTGTAGTACTAAATAAACATGTAACAAAATGCATTCACAGCATGGAAAAATGCAATCTGAGGCTGCATTCGAAGACTGAATGCATCACAGCGGTGTGACAAAGGCTGTCTAAATTCCTGTCAAAGCCCAGACTTTCCCAAAAATTATTGCAGGCTGATGACAGTAATATTTTTAAAGATGCTCTAAAGAAAATTTCTGATTACACTTTTTAAAGTAAATTTGCTTCCTCAAACAGAATCAGCCTGAATTGGGACAAAGCTATATAATAACAAGCTAGATTATTATTATTAATTGTTTAGCTGCTCGATCTTTTTTTCTGTAAAAATTTAGGTTTTGTGAAGGTAGTTTTTTTTTTTTTTGGTTTGATGCAGAACAATTAATCTGTTAGAAATATAAAAGATATAACATTTACAATTTTAAAATAAGAAATTCAAAAAAAAAATTGAAAAAAAAAAAAGTTTTTGTTCAGAGCAGAGTTTTATAGTTAAAAAAAAAACTTTAATAAAAAAACCATACAAAAAAAAAAATCAATGTTACTTGAAATTAACATTAACTGAGGGGGAAAACCCTTAAACCTACTTGCTTCTTTATTTTATTTTTTATAAAATGATAAATGTTAACTAAAAAGTATATATATTTAAAACATTAATATAAACTATAACAGTATATCAGTGATACTTAATGCTGCTTTAGAGACTTGATCTCTTTTTTAAAAAAATAACCCCACCCACAAACACACTCACATTTACTTTTTCTTTTTTTCCCTAACGAATCATGAAAACTCAGTTTTACTGTTATTATAAGTAGTAGTAGTAAATATTGAATCAACATTTAATCACAATGAACTTGGTTTATACAGGTCTTAACATCCAAAAACAGTGACAGAATGAGAGTAACTGGTGGTCCATACCGCTACGTCCAGATTGGCTCCAGCATCGATCAGCATTTGGACTAAAGCCTCGTCTCCAGCTGAGCAGGCGTACATAAGCGGGGTCATACCCTACACAGATGCACAGAGAGAGAGAGAGTGTGTGACACCTGGATCCAAAACATGATATCAGTGTAACAGAGTGATGTGTAGTTGCTCTTAACGTCTGATTTGTGGTTCTGAGTTCACCGTACCTGGTCATCCATGCTGTTGACACCGTCTGGCCCCAGCAGCTCGATGGCCTGGCCAATCAGGTCAGTGCGGCCGCAGTTCAGCATGCGGAAGCCCAGATCCAGCTGGAACTTATCTGTAGCGGCTTTGGCATCCAGCCGCCTGAAGGAACTAAAGCAGCACTCGGGCCTACAGAAGAAGAGTTAGAAAACATGCATGAAGGAAAGAGAAAGGGGTGGTGGAGTTCAGTCCATGCTTTCATGGGTGGAGTGCTGTATTTTCCTGAAGTGTTTTCAAATCATTAAGTATAAGGCTGGGCACTTGAGGACCAGTAAAAATCTGAGGCTTTGCTGAAGGTCTTTGCCAGTGTTTTAATGCAGTTTGATGGAAAGTCACATATAAGGAGGAGCATGAGATCATGTCTGATAGAATCAGCTCTGCCACATTTTATGTGCCGTTTAAAAGTCTGCTGACATTTAAAAAAAAATAATTTAATTAGTCTTACAATGTTGTGATGGAAACACTAAAATATACCCTGAAAACAACATCATCACAATTGAAGAACTTGACAAGACACCTTAAAAGTCATGATTTTAAATCATGGTTAATTTTTTATTCATTTTTTGAAGAAAAAGTAGTTGCTACATAAAAGGTGTTGTATGTTAAGGTGTTCTGAGTGGATAGTAGGGGGTTAATATGTGGTTTATAATGTGTTTTTCGGTATGATTCTTCTTCTAGGGAGTTTTTGGCGACTTTAAAAGTTCCCACCCTGTATCTCTCACGGTTTTTCTTCTCTCTGAATATGCTTCATGATCCTCAAAGCATTTCCTTCACTCATTTATCGTCCAGCAGATATGAATGTGTGATATGTAGTATGATGTGAAGGTCTTACTTCAGCAGTCTGGGCTCACAGTCCAGTCCGGGCAGGAGCAGCCGTGCCGTCTGTCTGACATCATCGCTGTCCACCAATAAGCTGCGGCGATGCTCCGCGTGAACGATGGCCACGCGCATCCACTCCATCAGCGGGGGGAGGAGGAGGAATGGCCTGAGGATGGCAAAAAACAAGTTTGATTCCAATCTACTGTTGTATTAATATTGCAACAGTTTTTCATTGTATTCATTGCTGTAAGTAACTACAATGGTCCATTGTCCTCTTGATGATAGTGAAAGGCATGAATTGATTTCAGATTTGGTATTTGAGATTTAAGAATTTTATTGTCCAAGATGTAATAAAAAAATGTCTTTTAGATTCCAGACTTGATTCCTAAAGTGAGCTAAAACTGACTATACTGTAAAATACTATTGTTTTTATATACAAATAATTATCGACTGTCTATAGTGTGAATGTGTGTGTGTGTGTGTGTGAGTCAAGTCTGCTGAGATCCACAGTTGTGTAACAAGTTAAAATAGGACTGAAGTGAAAACCCCCTAAATGCATGCACTCTCACCCAGGGTCAAGTGGTTCACCCGGTTCACCCCTGCTGGTTGATATCTCAACTACTCTGAGACAGATGCATACTTCTGAAGGCCCTGTGGCAGCCGAACAACTGCCGGCGAGGTGAATGGAAATGCTTACAAATAGCTTTCTTCAGATAATACAGACCTGAATACAGAACTGTCACCATTAAAGGCCATTTGTAGCAAAAATTATATTTTTATTATATTTAATTATAATTATAATTATAAATTATATTTAACATCTAAGTCAGCCTGAACAGTGAAGTATCATCACCAGACACTGATACAGGTACAGCATCCCCTTCCCAAATCCTAATCTAATCTTTTTCTAAGTAAAACCCTGATAAGAAGATGAGGATACCCGCAGCTAATAGTACTGCTGGTTTTTCATTACATCTCTTCAGCTTTCCATCCCCTTTAGAGAAAGTGAGCTTCACATCGGATTTAGAGACGATACCAAAATGTAAATGTGGGTTCCCAGATCGCTAGATTCACAGCAGGAACACAATGACGTCAAGCAACAAACCAAAGAAGTCCCACCGAGAGTCTATCAGCCTGGCAAGACATGCAAATGAGATGAAACGAGAGGAGCGTGAAGCTCATTAAACACACAAGACATGCGCAACAGAGAAACAAATCTCCTGAGACCTACAGGCGCTCAATCACAACAAACAGATCAACTCTGCTGATGGGAGCCATTTTGGCTCAAAAGAAAAGACCATAAAAATTCTGAAGTCAGCTTTCAAGTGTGAAACATCTGAAGGCGAAACTCAATTTAGAGAAGCTACATTTACATTTTGAGAGAGGATATTGTTCAGTTTATGTTGTATTCTCAGTGCTGCCACAAGGGGTGCAATAGCACTAAGCATTGTCTTCTACAGAGTAATAATTCTAGTAAGTTAAAAGTTCACGTTGAAAATTTGAAAAATAACATTGTGTTGTGAATTTGCGGTTTCCCTCAAAATATGGTTTATACGTTTTTCTATCAAAATTTGTTAAAGAATGTGGTATTTCACAAAAAAGTAGTGGTTCACTAAAAGAATTTGGTTTTTATCTCAAAATTTTTGGTGTTTTACTTAAGAAAATTGGTAAAGAATTGAGTGTTTCGCCCACAATCTGGAGACAAATGTGATATTTAACTCAAAATTTGGTGGTTCACTAAAATAATTTTTATAAAATTTGGTGTTTCTCTCAAAAAGTAGTGTTGAATTTGGTGTTTCATACAGAAACTGCTAGTAAAATTAAAAAAAATATATTTACAAAGAACTTGCAAGTAACACAATAAATTAAATGTGAAAGTAAAAAAAAAAAAAAATCTGAAATAGGGTAAATTCAGGTAAACCTGAACTGTTTTTGAGACGACTAAGAACAAATGTCCCAATTTAACCTAAAGTAACCCTAGTATTTTCATGTAAAAAAGTGAAAAAGCCATGCTTTTTTGCACTACAAACAATGGACTTGGGTAGAACATGCCAAAAAAACTAAAAACGTATTATATCTGTCTGTGTGAACAAAGATAAATCTAAAAGAGTGGTAATTTTGCAAACCAGGAGCTGCATAACACCTACAGTCATAAAAACAAATGAGGTTTAGTAACATGTTGGACTTGTGGTTGTAAAATAACTCAACCTTAATCCAAGTGTAAGGAAAGATCTTCATGGGAAAGTGAGGGAAGAGGCATCAAGAAACACTCTTAATAACCACTACTTTCACTAAAATAGTTCAGAGGAGCAGTTTTAGTTGCCTACTGTATTGATCAAGTGAATTTTCCAAGTGCTCAGGCTCTTAAAATCACTGTCAAGACGAATAGATTGCAGACTGCTAAGTGTGTTTACTTTGGTGGCTCAGAAGAGGGGGTGGATGGTGTTGAGGGAGCTGATATCTGTGAGAGCATAAAATCATTTGATTGTATATCTGTAAACGTGTGTGTGTGTGTGTGTGTGTGTGTGTGTGTGTGTGTGTGGAAAAAGACATCAGTCAGTACACTAACTAAATGAGTCTGAGATGGGAAAAGTTTATGGGGATTTTCCATACACTTCATATAACTATATGAATAGGCATTGGATAAATATTTGTTTACATTATTGGGCACCAGGACTTTTCTTTTTTTCTTTCTTTCATGCATAAATAAATGAGTAAAACGTTTAATTTTATTTCATTATTTTATTTTATAATTAAAGTCCACCAGGTTTTAAGAGAAAGCAGCAACCAATATATTTTTATTTATTTATTTGTATTTTCCTCCAAATTCAATTCAATTTATTTTTTATGGGTACAAAATAAAATGATAATAAATACAGTTTGTTTGTTTATTTATTTATTTAAATACACTTCTCTCTGAAATATGGGAACCGTCCGTCTGAAAATGTCTGACACTTCTGATAGCTGCTACTAACAGCATCATTTAAAAGCAATATGCACAACACTCAAATCTAAATACACACTTGATACTATGCCTGCCAGCTCTTTTCCATTGCTTAATGGAATTATTGATTCCTCAAAGCTTTTCAAACAACAAACAAATGATGGCACTAGCTCTGTTAGCATGCTAGGTTACAAGTACTGGCCACACGTTCAGGGACACACAGATATGTAACTCCTGATGCGTAGTCCTCACCTCTGACCTGCTCTTTAATGAAGGAAAAACAAAACCAGCATGAAATTTAAGCTCTTCAACATTTTTACAACCTCGCCTTTGTTCTGTTGTCAGAGCGCTACGCTAGTGAAAAGCAAAAGTCTTTTTGCGCCCCTCCATCTCTTGTTCGTTTGGCCCCTGGGTCACGCTTCAACAACTACCCACACTTCTGAATCAAGGGCTCAAGTTCAACCCGTGGCCTTCGACCCGAAAACCCGAGATCAGTTTCAGCCTACATCAAAGCACGGCTAATCAGGGCCTGTGGGAACTGTATAGCGCTTTGGGCTAATGTGGCTGACTAGCATGCACAGACATTTACACATGTGCTAAGGCCTCTAATGTGACTAGATTACACCAGAGATGTGTGACGGTGATTCTACCGAGAGGCTGTTTCCCTCGCTATAATCGTATATAATGCTGAAGCATGTCTCTGAGTCATATACCAACAGTAGTGTCTGGCAGACAACTCTCTGACCGCTGCATATCAAATGCTGTGGGTTTCAAGGCAGGAATTTCTCGCGGTTTGGCAGAGGAGGATGATTAATTAATCCCAGCATTACTTTGAATGGGAGCGTTATTTTGTATATTTGTTTGAATTCCTAAATCATGTGTAAATAGTGTACTACATTCCACCAAATTTTGAAAAAGGTCTTTCATTAAAGTAGTTGATTAATGCCCCAAAGACCAGACATTGGTTAGAAAAATAACACTATGTTATTGTTTTATTAGTCTACAGCTCATTCAAAATTGCGATCTAATTTTTTCTTGTTTAATAATTATTACCTTACCGCTTGGCTGTAGATATTTTGACTAGATATTAGCCATAACCCCTTACAGTACACTAGGATACGTTTCTAATGATTTTCTAACTCATTATAAAGATAAGACATACACGTATGCATTTTAGCAGACGCTTTTATCCAAAGCTACTTACAGTGCATTCAGGCTATACATTGTTTTTTTCTTTACCAGTTTTTTACTTTGTATGCATGATTTGAATGAGATGTCTGAGATAGATCATGACCAAACGGGGGGAAAAAATATAAAATAGTCATATCTGTCAGATTAAGACCTATGGAGACAGAATTGTTGCTTAATTCCAAATAAATAGATTATGATCCACAATTAAATGTAAAGAGATGAACAAAAATTAAACATATTATAAACTTATTTATTTGTGAATCGTAGCCTGTGCATTTGCGAATTGTAAAACATTTATTGCATCAAGACGTGCTGACAATCCACAAATAAGTGGACTCCACCCACCGTCTACTTCAGCCAATCAGATAACAGCCACATTTTTCTTGACCAATCATAGTATGATCTCGCTATTGCCAATCAGTTTCGCTTTAAAATCAGGGTGGTCTCGTCCTCAGATAACTTCATTCATCTGCATTAGCTCAAATAGCTACTATAAGGACCAAACAATGGGTACAGTAAAAGATGTTAAAAATTGGATTTCGTAAAACCATTAGACTGTGTATCATGCCAAGCCATGTTATTATATTTTACGTGCCTTTGAAAGTGTCAGAGAAACAGAGCTTTAAATCACGGCTATGGGAACAATGCTATACTGGATTATGCAAGCGTCATGTTATTCAAAAAAGAAATAAAAGTGTCCATACGTAACTGACTAATAAATAACTGAACTCAACCTCATAATAAACATTTGTGTTTGTGTAATAGGTTAAACTGCCTTCAGACAACAGCCAACAGCATTTCCCAGTTTTTCAGTCAAGGTGATGTATATGAGCTGCTATGTGGATCTAACGATACATGAGGTTTTTGATATTTTGTGGTGGTCAGTTCACAGCAGTGATCGAAATTAAAATAGGTTTAAACAGATCTTTTACCTCTTATGACAATTTTTATAAGCCAATTAGAATAATAAGACATTTGGGCTGTTACCAAGCAAACTGTATAAATATCAACAAAATTAATCTTTGCAATGCAGAGGAAACACAAAAGCTGCATCCGAAGAGACATTTAGATGTCACACTGTTTAATGCAGCAGTCTTACGAAATCCAATTTTAAACATCTTTTACTGTACCCATTGTATGGTCCTTAAAGTACCTATTTGACCTAATGCAGATAAATGAAGTTATCTCAGGAAGAGACCACCCTGATGTTAAAGCGAAACTGATTGGCAATAGCGAGATTGTGCTACGATTGGTCAGCAAAATGTGGCTGTTATCTGATTGGCTTTAGTAGACGGTGGGTGGAGTCCACTTATTTGTGGATTGTCAGCACGTCTTGACCAAGTGGCAACCTCCTGCCCTCTCTCGTGAAGCCCATACGAAAGTGACTTAAATGGTAATTAGTCAACTGGCCACTAGACGCTGGCTGCAAAAGGGAGTCAATCCCATAGACTCCCCATGTTAAAATGGCCAACTTTACAGCAGAAAAAAAAAAAAAAACATGTTTACAGCCTGGTAGAAAAAAATATTTTGGTCTATATAGCTAATTTTGCCCTTCATGGCAACTGTGAGGGGGGTGAATTTTTTTATAACTCATCCTTTTAAATTATATTAAGCCTTAAGGTTCTGCATAATTAAGGTTTGGGGCACTTGAGTGACAGGTGGATTGCCGCTACTGTCAACACCGTCGAGCTAGGTGGGCGTGGCTTCAGCAACCAGCTCCCGCCTTTTTGCCCATTTTCGACACATGGTGACGAGCTGCCAAGATGGTGACAGTCGGCTCCGCCTACTTTTGGCTTCAAAAATGTTCTACTGAAACCCATAGGTGACGTCACGGACACTATGTCCATGTTTTTATAAAGTCTATATGGTCTTGACACAAGAAATGTTTCACAATTCTCAAATGCATAGGATGCGATTCACAGATGCGTGCAGCTATCTACGAATGCACAGGACAAAGGATTTATTTATTTATTTTCTGGCTAACTTTCAGTAGATGAGACAAAAAAATGATCAAACAAAAAATATGTAAATGTTTTTAAGAACTTGTAAGTACTAGATGTGTCAGACAAAAACCAACATGAATTTTTTTTTTTTTTTTTTTTTTGCCTGGCTCATTTATTTCAATAGGACATGTCTGAATGGGGAATATATATATCTACTCTGAACTATAGTAAGGATGTGTCTAGTCTTCTCTGTCCTGATCTGGGGTCAGCGTAGCTTCCACCCCTCTCATCTTACACTGCCTCCTTGATGTGCGACCACTTACCACCCAGCACTCCCATTCACCTTTCTGACCCTTTCCTCCCTCCCTCTCTCCACCCACTCAGTAGGACACTCATACCCATCATAAATCAACCTCTAGCTCACATATCCAAATTTCACTGGATCTGTAACACCCCCTTTCCATTTACAGGCCTCCGTTAGGACCACACAGTACGCATGTGTTCCATTGTGGTCTCATTTCAAACAAAGGTTTTATAGACTTTGGAATAGAAGGCGTGTTGAGGATACCTAAAATAATGATCGAGGCCTTTACTGTAATTACCGCCAGGACTGAAGCACCACCTGTATTCCATTCTGCTACTCCACCAATTACACAAGTGCTCAGCAATATTGCTGGAAATGTTTCCTGGCACGATTGTTAAGAAAGATTCATGATTGGAGTCCTGGAGTCGGCAGTAAGGCTCCATCGTTGTTTTCCACCTAAATTTGTTAGTTGAAGGTCTTCCACAAATAAACCAGCTGTAGCCAAATATCAAGATTTGCCCTTTACTTACTCAACATACAACCTGAATATACACACAAAATCACAACATGAGGACAATTGAAGATCAAAGGAGGAAACAAACATCTGAGCCCACAGATGAAGGTCTGGATTGACTTTGTGTGAGCTTCCAGAAATTGTTGTACCTCTGTGAGTCATTTATCATTAAAGTAGTTGTTTTGGGGCTGATTTAGCTAAAGTTTATTACATTTAAATGTGAAATTTATTACATAGGGTGACCATATTTTAGTTTTCTGAAGAGGACAGTGGAGTTTGTAATGTTGGCAGGGACAGACGGGTATACCTAGTAAGGGTTTTTTAAAAGAAGTTAATAGAACAGAAAAATAATAGATAATGCTTGTTTTGGAAGGTCCTTATTTATAAGAAATAAAAAGAAAATAAGTAGAAAAGAATAGAGAAAGAATATAAAGAATGCTAGTGTTAAAGACTATTTTCTTTTTAAATAAAACAAGTAGATAAAATATAAATAGAGTTAGAGGGTCAAGTTAAGACGAGAGAGATGTGTTTCTTGAAAATGATTAAGGACTCAGCTGCTTGGATTGAGTTGGGCAGGTCATTCCACCAGGAGGGAACAGTTAATGAACAAGTCCATGAAAGTTTTATCACAGGTTGAATGCAAAATATTTCAATACAGGCAATTCAGTCAAATGTATATTATGCAATAATTCAAACCTTTATTCCACTTGGAGAAATCAACCCATGGCAACGGTTTAAAAGCAGCCCAATTCTGTGGACAAAATGCAGACTTGGCAACCCTGCATCCAAAAAGAGCTGAAGGAGTCAGATTTGACTGATCTCAGATCAAGAATAAGGAGAGATGACTGACAAGACCATGCTGGAGTATTTGCTGCTCAACAGATCCTGAGCAAATTGACACATATCTGATTTTGTAAGATGTGCTCCCTTTACACAGAGTGCTTGTGATCGCGGAATCAAAAGTGAACAGTATGATGATTAAGAAATCCCAGCCAAAAAGTCCAAAAAGAGGACATGTCTTGGGAAAAGAGGGCATATGGTTACCCTACTGTATTTTACATGTCAAAATAAGGCATCTCAAAGAGTTCACAAACAAGAATGTTCGCTAAAAAGCCAACTAAAAGTAGTAATGCTACATCTATTAAAATGGCTTCAATGTAGTTTTGTTAGAGCTGACTGCTTTTAAAAATTCTAATTTACTGTTGTGTGATTGCCTCAAATTAAAGTTGCTTCTAGCTTGCCAAGTAACTGCCTCAACAAAGTTACACCTAGTTAATGTATCCTACAAACCAAAAGCCAATATTTACAGTACACCTGTAACTGAACCCTGCATAACATAAACCTTCGTAATTATCTTTAGCAAGCAGGTAATTATGTTCTGCATTATGTTCTGCAACACCTAGACAGACCGGGGACTTATGTGAGGATCCTGTTTGTGGACTTCAGCTCGGCATTCAACACGATCATCCCAAACCTCCTCCTGCCCAAACTAAATCAGCTCTCCGTGCCCACCTCCATCTGTCAGTGGATCAACAGCTTCCTGACAGACAGGCAGCAGCTAGTGAGATTGGGAAAATACACATCCAGCACCCGTACAATCAGCACCGGAGCTCCCCAGGGCTGCGTTCTCTCCCCACTGCTCTTCTCCCTGTACACTAATGATTGCACATCTAAGGACCCCTCTGTCAAGCTCCTGAAGTTTGCAGATGACACCACACTCATCGGCCTCATTCAGGACGGTGACGAGTCTGCTTACAGACAGGAGGTAAAAGAGCTGGCTGTCTGGTGCAGTCTCAACAACCTGGAGCTTAACACGCTCAAAACAGTGGAGATGATCGTGGACTTCAGGAGAAACCCCCCTGCACTCCCCCCACTCACCATCATGAACAGCACTGTGACTGCAGTGGAGTCATTCAGGTTCCTGGGAACCACCATCTCTCAGGACCTGAAGTGGGACATTCACATTGACTCCATTGTGAAAAAGGCCCAGCAGAGGTTGTACTTTCTCCGCCAGCTGAGGAAGTTTAACCTGCCACAGGAGCTGCTGAAACAGTTCTACTCCACCATCATTGAATCCATCCTCTGCACTTCAGTAACTGTCTGGTTCAGCTCAGCTTCTAAATCGGACCTCAGAAGACTACAGAGAGTAGTCCGGACTGCTGAGCGAATCATCGGTTCAACCCTCCCTTCTATTCAAGAACTGTACTTATCCAGAGTGAGAAAAAGGGCTGTCAAAATCACTCTGGACCCCTCACATCCAGCACACTCCCTCTTTGAACTGTTGCCATCTGGTCGACGCTACAGAGCACTGAGCACTAGAACGACCAGACACAGGACCAGTTTCTTCCCTCAGGCAATCCATCTTCTGAACAGCTGATAATAATGGCGAACACACTACACTTTATATTTATATGCACAAACACTTTATTTATCTAACACACATACTTAGTATACACTTAATTTTGCACACAATATATATGTACATACATAACTTCACTTTGTAATATACCTGCCTACAATTGTCATTTGTATATTGTCATTCACTGTCTACATATTTGTATTTTTATTCTTTTATTATGTGTTTTATGTTCTGTCGCTGTCATTCTGTTGTACTGCGGAGCTTCTGTCACGAAAACAAATTCCTCGTATGTGTAAACATACCTGGCAATAAAGCTGATTCTGATTCTGAATACCCTGAGGACATCCTTGAAGCAAGACAGGACAGCTAATGGCCCACTCTAAAAACCAACCTCTCTTTAAGAGCAAGTTATAATGAACTTCCAGGAAACAGCAGCTGGAAAATAGTTTAAGGAGCTCCTCACATTTCTACTATATCATATAACAGCTTCAAAGTACCTTCAGGCTGTGTGATTTTCAGAGTTTACTTGCATATCAATGGGCCATTAGGGGTTTGGGCTGTTAATTAGCTTCGCACCCATTGTGTGAATTGGAGACTGGATTAATGGGAGGGGAATAGTAGTGAGGCTCACCTTTCTTTGCTCAGGGCCATCCTGGGTGGATCCAGGTTGGGGTTCTCCATGGACTCCATCTGAGGGCATCGCAGAAAGTAGTAGAGAGTGTGGAGGGCATCTGGAGACCAGGAAACGGGCTGCTGACGGCCATGACGTGCAGGACTGAGCCCGTGACGGACAGAACTGAGACGCTGCATATGGTGCATGGCCCGCGACACCAGGTCACCTGATGATGAGAAACAATGAATCAAAAACTGCAGATATTTGATTCAGAGCAGTCTAATAAGAGATTTTTTCAACTTAATAAAATCCACTTTGTACACAAAATATATTGAATACACATTTTCTATGATTATTATTATTATTCTGTTTTTTTATTATTATTATTAAAACTTCTTTCTTTTTTTTTTGGTGGGCATAAGGTCAGAAATGTCAGGGTGGTCCAGCTGTCCTGATATCATGGAGTCTTATTAATATAATTAAATAAATTACGTTTTTGGAACTGTTAAATCATTATACAATAAAAATAAAAATAAAAAATGCATTCATTTATTCAATTTAATAAAATTAGAATTTGACCCTTTTATGACATGGCACGGTTCATTAAAAAATATTTATGAATAAATTTATGTAGGTAAAAAAAAATTAAAAAACACATAACAAAAGGAAAACCAACATGAACACAAAATGTACACTCAATTTTTATAATTGATTTTCCTTTTTTTATTTTCTTTCTTAATTGTCATTGACCCAGAGATCAAATTATCACCAGAGCTCAGTCAGAAGCTTACGAGACCTTGGACACAAATCAGAAAATTGGCCTTCTTTAACTAATGTGGAAAGTGAATGTGAGAGAATCAGTACTCGTGCCTCCTCTAAGCAGCTTTGGGGATAAAACACCCTCCTGCTGATGTCTTTCCCTCATGGATCTCACAGTTCCACAACATATAAACATTACAATTATGATTGCACCAACAAGGTATCCGATGAAAATTGGATTCACAACACGTGGTAGGATACAGTCCAGGTACTAACTAAACTACATATGGATACACTGATCAGGAGTCAATGTATGTCTCAGTCTAGCCTAAATTGAGAAGGTTGTGGACTGGCCGCTCCAATTGTGGGAACATGTAGACTTCATTTGTGGTAATCACCCCTTGGATTCATTTTTAAACCACAGACTGGTTTGCGAGTAGGAAGAATCTTCGGTTATTATCTGAAAGATGCCAAACTTGCAGCATTAGGGATCCTTTTGTGTTCTGCCAGGCCCTACAAACGGTCTTAAGAGAATTTATGAAGCAATCAGGAAGTTCGGAGCTCTGCTACTAATGCTTTCCCCGAAGGCTGAGATCAGTACGATTGGACTAGGGATATTAAATACAACATCCTACTTGTTGCAATTTAGAAGCCTATTTTTTGTTTGTTTTTCACTTGGAGTAAAAAGAAGTTTGAAATACCTGAGCAACAGTTTAATGTCAGTGAACACCCCTATGCTACTGGGAGCAGCATTTAGATGAATATGTAAGTATGTTCGGTGTGCTCTCCTCTCAAAACAAAAATAACGGGTGAGAAAGCAGCAGTTAAGAAAGCATCTGATCAAAGCCACGTGGATATTTTTGCATCCGCTCTGCAATTCGGACTCCAGTTAAGTCAACTTATTATATGTAGCACAACGGATAACTTTAAAACAAGCATTATAGTTTTATACATGAAAAATATAAAAGTCAGAGTCACTTTAAGTTAGAATCTTAATTTCATTTTCTACTATAAAGCAGCTCTCCACTGTGTTCACGTTTTTACTCTATGGACCGAACAGAAGAATTTAATTAGAGAACATTTCCACCTCAAAGAAGGTGGAGCCCCAAACCAGTGGTAGTATGAAGGTGTTTACCAACTGGAACAAACTTTTCCAGAAAGTTTGTTTGGGTAAGCAGTTTCAAATTTCCTGTAATAAAATTTCAAAATAACTTTATTTTGGCTTGAAATTGAAAATTGAAAAGTTAGAAATTATGTCATATCAGTTCATCTTCAATTCCACTTTTATTTTTCTTACCATCACCATAAACCATTGGTAGATCAAAGGTGTTTACAAGCTGGACAGAAGCATTGTGTAAAGTTCACTTTGGCTAGTTGTTTCGAACTTCCAAAAGGAACTTTTTTGGGCCGATTTTGTTTTTTTATTACATCACATTAGTTCATCTTTAATTACACTTTGATGTTGCTGACCTATTAAGTAATAATTATAGGCTGGTTGTAGTTTGTAGGTGTTTACCAGCTTGAGCAAAATTTTCGAACTCCTGAAATGAATTCAAAATGAACATTGTTTTGGGCTGATTCTATTTGAAAATATTTCACATCAATCCGTTCTTTGATTTTGACTGAAATATGTATGGGCCTTACGGCTCTTGCCCTTCAAACATCCCTGTAAAATCAGACTGAAAGGGGTACCAACAACAGCAAACTTGTTTTGTTGGACCAATGCCCCATTTGCATCCAGCATTTCAGGGCAGCTGAGGACAGATGCCCCACTTTCCACTAGTCTCCTGGGTGCAGCTGGATCAAACTTACATGAGAGCTCATGGGGAGGCGCCAACATCACAAGCGGTGCACAAAGACAGCTCTCACTTAATTGACTGAGTTTGTTTGTGATTGCTAATGTCCTGCTGAACGTTTGGCCTGCATGAACGTGCCCTTGTGCTGTGTTCATTTTTTGCAGTAGGAAGCCTTCTACCGGTAAGCCACCAACCAAGCCACCGCTGGGCCTGTGGCATGGTGGGTAAACACAGGTAAAACCAATGCCAACAGAGGAACTCCTTCACTGCATGGGAAATATCCCATTTTCAAATGTAAACTTGTGTGAGGAGGGAACTAAAACACTGTACAATGAACCAACAGTCAGACTTTAGCTGAATAAGGCACTGTAATCTTTGTATGTACACTTTAAAGTACAGCTAAATTGCATTTGTTCAGCTTTCAGCTTGTATAAAATCCAGTCCAGACAATAAATCCCAGATCAGATGTTGCTTTTATCAAAGGAACTGTATTGAGACAGACATGCTTAATTTTTAGTGCAGATGAGTCAGGCATCATGAAGTCATAGGAGACATTGGAACCGCTGTTCATCTTCCTTCAATTCTGATATTGAAGTGTTTCTAATAACACCATAGTCTCAACCTCAGACGTCACGCCAATGGACCATTGGCTTAAAGTCTGATACATATGAGACACAAAAGTGGAAACACTTCAGGAGTGTAAAAGTCGTCATCGGATTGGTTGAATTCTACAGGATTTCTTCGAGACGTGTGTGTCGCATTCTTTAATGTTCCGCCTGGAAACAAAAGAAGAAAGCCGTCGAGTTTACAACTGTGACGACGAGTGCTTATCAGGATCAACTAAACGCTGGATTCTCAAAAGTATGTGAAATATTTAAAGGTAATGGCATAAAATCTTTAAAAAAAATTTACACACCGGTCTGTTATTGTGGCGACATTTCCATGCCTGGAAACGTAGCGATGAACGAAACGAACTGTGATTGGTTGTTTGACATGTTGCTCAAATGGTCTCATGGGCGGGCCTTGGCCAATGAAAGCTGGCATGAATTCCAGACCTTCAGGCTATGTGAGAGTAATAACACCATAACATCCTGCAGGAATTATCTAGAATAACAGACACGCGGCACTTAAGGCACCAAAAGACTTTTAGAAGACTTTCAGACTCTTTATGTGCCTTTTTTTTATATTTCCGTCACAGATCATTCTATTTACAAAGCAAACATGCCTCCTCTTTGGGAACGATATAGTGGTTTATTCAGAGCATAAAATAATAGGCTAATCAGACTGGAAAGATAAACAGCATCTGCTTTATCTAGTTTTCCATGTTATGTTTACAGGGATAACACAAAGCATTGTATCTCTATATAAAACTTCCAGCAATCTTGAATGCACTGCAAGTGACAAGCTGTGACACACCTAAAATAGTAAAATTGTGTAGTTTATAATTTTGAATACGCATACAATTTTGTATATATCTATTATAAATTATAAAGATAGGATATAGGAAAATGTTGTGTTAGCTTTGTAGACACCCTGGCTTGCTAGAAACGTATCTGGAGGACATAGTTAGACACCTTAAATGGACATATATGTTGAATATGCATTTTGATTGAATGAGATCAAAGGATCTTGATTTGATGAAGGTATACATATTGTGTTGGCGTTTCGAGTTTTTCATTTTGTCCTATTATTTGATGCACTATTATTTTCACCATTAACACTGAATCCAAAACTTAATATAAAGTTTTAAACAAAATACAAAAAGCAAAGTTACAAACATAAAAAGCAATTTAAAATTGCAATCGATATTCAGGATGTGACATTTATAACACGTGTCAAACTATAAGATCCCAGCGTGTCCAACTGTCTCATAAGCTGTAGCTTAAATGTGACCATTCTGAGTTGTAAATGATTCAGTAAGTTTCATAATGGACATAATGGACAAAAGAGAGAGAAACAGATAAAACCAAGAGTATCAGACATAACAGACAGACAGGAAGGAAGTCAGACACTTACTAAGTTCGGAGATGCTGCCCACACATGTAGCCAGTAATGCCTGTTCAAGTGTCCGCAGCTCCAGTTCAGCGTACGCATCCTCTCTGCTCTCCAACCCCGTCTGACGTCCCTCTGTGTACGGACTGAAATGAGCCGGAAGTGACAGAACTCCTAAAATACAATGACAAAATGTTAATGACACTTTTACCATGGTGGTCACATTAACAATTGCTGGGCGACACTTTGTGGACAAACTCCATCAGTGTTAGGGTAACGCATTACAAGTGACAAGTTATGTAGTCAGTTTACTTTTTTTCAAGTAACTAGTAAAGTATCACATTACTTTTAAATTTACCGTATTTCGCACCTGAGCATAAGTCGCATCAGTCCAAAAATACTTCATGATGAGGAAAAAAAACAAATATGAGTCGCACTGGACTATAAGTCAAATTTATTTAAAACCAAGAACCATAGAGAAAACATTACCGTCTACAGCCGCGAGAGCACTGAGCAGCGCCCTCTCGCGGCTGTAGACGGTAATGTTTTCTTTTGGTTCATTTCTCTTGGTTCTTTTATCTCGGTTCATGTCAAATTAATTTTGATAAATAAGTCGCACCTGACTATAAGTCGCAGGACCAGCAAACTATGAAAAAAAGTGTGACTTATAGTCCGGAAAATACGGTACACTGAAATGCACAAAACTTGGCGAAAAAAACCTGCTCTTTGGTTTGTCTAAACGGTGCTTCATACAACCTTTTTGGTAATTTTCGTGAAATTTTGCTAATGTGGCCGCACCTTTAATCCAAAACAAGTCTTACACTCTCCTTTACAGACAGTGCAAGAATTGGTCTTCTGTGGACATTTAATGAAACCAGAAGACATTGTCTATGGAGGGACAAGTTCAGATACGATAACTTTTCGTGTTCGACACAAAAACAGCGGTTCATTTACAAATTTACCACTTTCAAAACCAGTCACTTGAAGAGATCAGAAAAACAAAGGCGCCATTATGATCCATAACCCAACCATAAATTGAAAGCAATTCCAAACAAACCAACTGTAAAGTTTACATTCTTCAGGGAGTAGCACACAAACAAATGTGAGAATTTGCAAGCTCAATAGATTCAATTTTGCGATTCTGAAACACTCTATGACTACATTCAAATAGTATTACTAATAAACGTCACATTCCACTGAATTGCACTTTAACAGAAATCATGAGAACAATATCCACTGGTGACTAGAACGGTCTCGTATTGCCTCCAAGGTGTGGTCTTTGATAACAGAGGTTGCACAAGGCTAGGACAGTCACTTCCTCTGTAAACATCTCCTCTCACATCCACAATACTGATTTCTAGAACAACCTGATGGTTCAGTTTTGATGAGTTCATAAGCCTTTCCCAGATCTCAGAGGAAAGCATCGTCATATTTCCTGTCTTGTTGAGATGTTTTGGAGTTGTTGAGTCATAATGAGTTTTGTTTAAGTGATGGTTATGACTTTATGCTACACTTTTCTTCTCTAAATCCGTTTTTTGCTGAGCCATCATTGGTTGATTTAGTTGAGCTGTCTCCAGTAGTGACTTCCTGTCCATATGGAAGGATCAGGAAAAACAGAGTGATCAAAGAAGGGGAAACTTGTGCAGTTACGTTTCTCACTGGTTCTTTGTAGTCCTGGACAAAGCTTTGCTTTGGCCTTCAGGGGTGAGAGTCCTGCCAAGGAAAAGGAAACAAGCAAGAAACCCTACCAGAGAAGCAAAAACAAAGCAATATTGTTAGTCCTGTTTCTCATTTATGGGAGGATCTTCACAGGAAAGACGGATCTCTATCCCATCTGTGAACTTTAAAGGGATATTCCGAGTTTAGTACAAGTGTAGATCAATCGTTAGGATCTGTAGCCACACACACACACACACAAAAGTTAGTTACAGTGAGGTTGTTACAATGGAAGTGAATGGGGTTGCTTCTTAAGTAGTAAAGTTCTATCCATTTGTAAAGTTTTGTCGCTTTTACAACATAACGCTGAAAACCCTATAGAGTTTAAATAATACACAAGTTTGAACAAAAACTTAAGTGCTTTGATAAAATTATAAGCTTCACATTGCTGCAGTTTACATCCTCCAAATATTGGCTCCATTTATGTCTACTGTGGTAATCAATACACCACAAATGCAGTCGATGGAGTTTGACTTGAACTAAACCCAGACTATTGCTTTAAGCGACTAAAAGTCTCCATGCAGAACATTTAGAAGTGCTTTTCTGACCAAAGGGCCAGTTTGTAGATAAGCCCTTGATTTCTGCTTCTGTCATGTACAGGGTGTAGATTCGAGACATTTACAGATGAGGGTGGCTCCAGCCTTCATGAACACACTCTGTTAATAATACCACAGTGTGGTAAGAGTAAAGCACTTCGGGAATGACTCCTCAGACACTCACCAACACTGGCATCATAAATTCCAGTAGACAAAAGCTAAGCGTTGTTAACAGTAAACACCTTCTTAATGGTGTCTGTGATTTAAGTTTATTACAGCACATTTACAACTTCAGGGTGGCTGACTAACTACACTCTTAATGGAGACATACCATCAGATACACATAGAAGAAAATCACCTTTTTTTTTACATGCATGAGAGCCTATCCTAAAGACCTTTCCGGACACATCTTCTAAATACTAGGGGCTTCTATGGTTCCAGTGTGTGACTAAGTGGTTCCTATGGTATGTGGTTGCAAAGGTGTTCCTATGACATTGCTACATGTTTTAAGAGTGTCTGAGTGATTACCAAGTCCTTTGTTTTTAAGGTGTTGTGGGTGATTACTTGGGTTTTGGAACTGGACACAGCTGCTTTGGCTTTTTGGGTGTATTCTGATGTGTTTGTGAAAGTAAAGTGTTCGGTGTGGTCATTAGGGTGTTTATCGAGATTGCTAGCGTGTAGCTAGTGTATTCTGGGAGATTACTACAGTGTTTTACGTGATTATCAATGGGTTATTAGTATGTCACTAGGGTGTCCTGAGTGATTGCTATTGGTAAACCAAGTGGTTGTAAGATATTCTGAACCCTACATATGTCTCTGATCCCTCAAATCAATGCAAGTATAACATATTTCACCTCTTTTATTGTGCTCCAGGTTATATATTCCACGTCCAATCATTCAGAAAAGTATTAATGCACTTCTCGTCAACAAGCTACACAATTTGAGTGGTTATTGGCTATATAATATGATTCTTCGCTAATTCAGATGAGTTGCAAAAAAAAAAAAAATGCAGATGCATGTACATATCTATCCACAAACACATACACACTAACCTAGGATGTGACTGCATGCAGAATGAGAATCCACCATTTATGAAAGGCTTTCGGCTCCATCAAATGGGATTCTAAACCCCTCCATGAAAATCCAACCCACAACAAATTTGTCCAGATGCAGTTGGAAAAGCATCTGTGTGTGAGTCTGCTTCTCTGTGTATAGAGCGGGACAAAGCTTGGAGTATTTGCTGATGCCGGCCGTTACAATGGAATCGAATTTACAATGAGCACACATGTCTGCAACTGCACTCAACACACTCTCAGCACTTCAGTCTGGTTACCATTTACTCCCAAGGGTCAAAAATGGTGTTATTTGACAAGTCTGTGAAGCATTTCCACATATAGTTTTCATCAGAAGGTGCTGGTGTCCACGGAGCCCCGAAACATGGCATGCAGGAAAAAATATTAGGCTAAATCATGTGCATGATTTACTAATTTGTTCCCTCAATGTACTAAAATGTGCACACGATTACTAATGCGTTCCCTAAATTTACTATTTCGTGCGCACGATTTATAAATTGTGAGCACAATTCACTAATTTGTTCCCTCGTGCACAACGCAATAGTAAATTGAGGGAACCCAATAGTAATCGTGTGCACGTTTTAGTACATTGAGGGAACGAATTGGTAAATCGTGCGCACAATTTATTTATCTATAATATATAAACAATAATTACATTATAAATGTAAATATTTTGAACAACAGAATACTGTTTCTAAAGTAGTAGTATCTTACATTTTAGAAAAGTGAATAACTAATTCTGAAATATTTTGAAGAGGAATCCAACTGCTGTTAATACAATCATATAACCAATAACAAATTAATTTTTTGTTGCCAACAAACTGCGAGACTGTGAGAGTTCTCCAAATGTAGCTTAAAATAGCAAATTGCACCATACAGATCAGGTGTCACTCTAATGTTTATTCAGTATTTTGTGCTATGAAAGACTGACATTAGGTAAGCATCCAGTCTCCTCCGTTTCCATGTATTCTTAGGACTTCACACATCATTTTCGCTCTTGCACCATGAGAGCACGGCTAGTCGAGCTTCTGTGAGTTTAGGAACTGGCAGTACAAGCCAGAAATCTCCCATGAGTCCACGCCCCGTCTGCACAACCGCCGGCCTTTCCCACAGCCCATCCCGACACACTCACACAGAAAAAATGTCCCCTTCTCGTTCGCCTCGGATCATCATTCAGGGAGAAAAGTGTGACCAGATAGATAAAGAAAGAAAAAGAGATGCGATTTCAGTAGAACTGAGGTGAAAATCAATTTCAGAGAGTTTCCTCACACTGGGAACTAGACCTAACTGGCTATAAAAGACCAACAGACAGGTTTTTATTTGGGTGTTTTTATACTGAAATTCTTGCTCAAGTCTTTTCTTGAAGAAGCCCATTCCACTCGCTCGGTAATAGCAGCGGTGTCTGTATATACTGCATTCCTAATGGACCATTAGTTTGGAAATAAAGATGTGTTTGGTCTACCATGAGTCAGTTGTTCCTGTGCCTGGATCTGAGTGTTAAATGCAGAGGTCTCTCTCCTTTACGGGACCAGAGGCCTCGTTCTCTGATGTCTAAGTGGCCTTTCACATTCAACAGAGGCCACCTGCTTCAAAAACAAGCTCTTCATTCATAACATTCTTGGTCAGCACTTTAGTCATTTCCTGCTGACTCTCTCGTTCTCTCTCTCTCTCTCTCTCTCTCTCTCTCTCTCTCTCTCTCTCTCTCTCTCTCTCTCTCTCTATATATATATATTTATATATATAAGGCCACAAACAAATGTTTCAAACGCATCCAACACGTTCTGAAAAGATTTATAATTTATATGAAAGATGACAATATTGGTTTATGTGGAGGCAATTTTCCGTTTGATGATTTGTTGGCGCTAATTCAAAATTTTGATTTTGCTAACAGACACAAAAGCACAGAACTAGACAACAGAACAAAATTTGACTAAAAACTAAGTTGGTGTATACAGCAAATGGTTATATAAGTAAAAAATAACAGATATTGCAGCAATGTTGGTATCTGACTCACACAAAAAAGTAAACATGTTGCCAAATATGGATGTTTGGCAAGGTTTACAATTGTATGAAAGTCTAGTTATAGTCACTGGGAGCTTTGAGGATGGTCAGCTGTGGGACTGTGCAAAAATAACTGAGCATTTATCATGTCGGGTTGAGTCTTATCTGCATTGTAGCGTTCTGGGTTATATCATTAGAGACCGGATCGGCAGGCACTGATCACGTTACACATGCTTGTCAGGCTAATTAATCACGCTGAGGAAGACTGACAGTCTCCTAGCACACCTCAGGAGAGCTTTTAGACACGTTTGGATCTTTTCAGCAGCCGTGTGACACATTTTGCCACTGATGCATTCAGTCAAGCCACATGTGTTTCTCTAAAAATAAACAAATAATAATAAAAATAAAACCTAAGGGGAAAAAATGCTATAAGGATATCCAAAACAATATGAAGTAGTTCCCAGGAGGCTTTGTGGTTTTGTTGAGATTAGCGAATCTCGGTTCATGATCCTCTGACTTAAGGATCAAGAATCATAAGCAGAACAAATATTAAACTTTATTATGACATGCCTTCGTTCTTCATGTAGATCTTGCTTTATGAAGCCAAGCCAACTCTGGAGCCAGTGGTTTCTTTTCAAGTTTACAAGGAATTACCACAAATTACTTCATTGTTCTCATGTTACAGGTAATAGATTGTATTCTACATATTATATATATATATATATATATATATATATATATATATATATATATATATATATATATATATATATATATATATATATATATAATTTTTTTTTCTTTCTTTCTGTTTGGGAAAAAACATTCAGCAACAGGGTGTTGTTATTTGGCTGCTAAGGCCCTCAAGTTTCTGCGATATTCTGGTCTCAACTTCAATATTATCCAAAGTATAATTTTAAAGGTCAATGGTTCATTCAAACCACTAAGTAGCAAGAGCACCAGCTCAATGAGGGAACCTCAGATGTTAACTAGCACTTACTGTAGCCGTCTCTGGAACAACTTCCCTATTAAAGAAGACCCAGTACAATCAGCCTCTGAGCGATGGAGCAATGGCAAAACTGATGGACTTGGAACTTCAGTGAAGATGAATGGAAATCTAGCACAGTGTTAAATGTTGAATTTATTTTCCCCTCTATTTCTCACGCATACACACTCTATACGTCTAGCTTCAGATGCCACAAGTGTACACCACTTCATCTATGAATAGCACACAGGCTGGTCAATTTAACAACTATTATAGTATATGAACTGTTGGGGCCCTTTAGTGTCATTTATACTGTATATTTTGGGTTTGCATAATGTTTAAACTACAGGTAATTGAAAGAGTCTGTTTTGTTTCTTCAGTGCGACAGATGAACTCAAAGGTCACGCTTTGACTATGGTGAGTCAACAGGCATTATATATAAAAGCATTCGATGGGAGAAATCTAGGTATCATTTAGGGTGGGGCGATATATCTAACGATATAATCATGCACATCTAAACAGTAAATCTGGTTTCGTGATTACCGCTAAATGGAGCGGCATTTAATAGACAGAGCCATAGATCACTAACAAGCTACGCAATATCGCGTTCATTATCGAAGGCGATCATCTGCGATAATGAACGCGATATTGCGTAGCTTGTCAGAGATCTACGGCTCTCTCTATTAAATGCTGCTCTATTTGAAAGCAGGTGATGGCGATTTAGTGGTAATCACGAAACCATATTTACTGACTAGATGCGCATGATCATATTCATTAGATATATCGCCCAGCCCTAGTATCATTCTGTTATTTGTACATGAAAAAAAAATATGTTAGAAGAATTACTGGACAAGGATTTATATGTTCTGACAAAATCCCCTTTTAATAATGAAAGACCTATTCCTTAGATCTTAAACACTGCAATATAAATTACTAGTAGTGCTTAGTCTAAACAACACAGGCAGATCTTATAATGGCCATCCACCATTTTATGGTGGAAACCTGGTAGATATCAGGAAAAGACCCAAACCTCACTTTCCTGGCACTAAGTCAGTGAAATTCATACCAATTACACTGTGTTTAATATACTGGCTGTAATTAAAAAAAGTGAAGCTTACCCTAGTTTGAGCTCCGCTTTAAATCTATTTTATTAAACTTCCAGCAAAAGTAATTACAACTTTTATTTTATAATTATTAATCAGTAATTGGATCTTTCGAGAGAAAAGTAAAAAGTAAAAAAGGGTTTTTCCATAAAAAAGTCAAAACCCCCCAGAATCCCTTACACCCATGACAGGAGGGTGTATCTTCAACCTACAGGCCCGAGGGGACAGAAACTCACAGATGTGAAAAATCATCCCAACACCCAAAGCCTCTGACCTTTGACCTTCACACCTAAATGAGTCAAACATTCTGTCTTACTCCACTGCAGCCATCAGCACGAAAAGCAGCCCCCGTTGCATGCAGGGAAACAAAGATTCTTTGTGGCAGTCCACCAAAACATGTCATTCATACATATATAATTGTTTCAATTCAAAAACACACATAGCAGAATCTTTGTTTCGGAAGGTTTGTTATTTCAACCTGTAAGTTAAGTCCTAATATGTCTTCAGTTACCTTATGTCATTGCTCTGAGGAACTGCAACTCTTGCCTGTAGCACTTTTATTTAGGCTATACAATATTTTATGTACTGCAATGTCATGAAAACATTAATTAATAATAAAATGGGACACTTAACCTGCGTTCTATGTTTATACACATACCCACGTTGAAGCTACAGCTGACATGCTCACTCCAATGTAAGGTAGTTTGTTTCTGGACCCAGACAAAATACAGACCATACTTGATAATTATCAATATCATTATCAATATAAAGTCCTCACTGCTGACTTGAAACTATTGAGAATTAAAATGTAGTTCCATCAGCTTAACAGAAACCTGGCTGAGAGCTGAGACTCCCAACTTTGCAGTTGTACTGAATGGACGTCAATTTGTTTGAGCAGACAGAAACTTCAGAGAGAATGATGAAAAATAGGGATCGGAACGGTTACAGAGGCAATGGTGTGGTTTGCATGCAAACTCACACACTCATTGCCATTTCTAGGGTTTTAAACTTTCACCCTTCCCCACCCTCACAACTTTATTTTAGTTTTCAGCTTGCACAACCAGAGAAAACAAGACTCAGACCTATTGTATACCAATGTCAAAAGGCATAAAACTTTTTGTCATCTGTGGACAGACTGAACCACAACTTGGCTGGTTATCCAAACATACAAACCATTCGTCCAGTCCCTGCCTGCAACCATGTGAACTGTGAGAAACAGGACAATGGGGTGGATTCTTGGGTTGCCTTGAAGGAGACAAATTGGTGCATGTTGAGTCATGTGGCGAGGAGTTTGAGGGACTCAACTATTTTGCAAGGCTATGTTTTCCCAGGAACAACCCATAGATCACAAAGAACCAGAAGGACCTGCTAAACAGGAAGAAATCTTCAGATAGGAAGCAACCAAAGCAAGTCCAAATGGAGATGAAAAGGAAGAACAACTAATAAACATGGAAAGCAATATTAAAAGAACAATATGAATCAAGTGAAAAGATGACAGGTCACAAACTGACTGCTAACCTGGCACAGAATAACCTAGGCAGAGCTAACCAGATCAATCTGTTATTCAAAAGATCGGTCTCTTAATCACTGGTTCAACCCTACCCCCATCTCTCTTCCTAGGGGGTTTCTGCTCCCTCCTCTACCATCCCCCTCCCTCCACTAATTCCTGATTTCCCTGTGAGTCTCCATCGGCCAAACTCCCACCCACCCTAATCCACATCTCCAACTTGGAAGTAAGCTCAGGGTAATTCAAGTGGATGCCAACACAATCTCCGGAAACATCTACAGTATACACATTAATCGAAACAATCCTTAACAAGAAGAAAGTCTCTACTATCTTCAGCAACTATTTCAAGACTTCCCCGTGAGCACTGAATCCAGTATTTCCCATAAGCCACCTGGCACAATATTTGCCTGGCACCTATCCTGACATACTTCAAGAAATTCTGATTGTTGTTGGTTTTATAATGCTAATTTTGGTTTGACATGCTACATTAAACACCATTACTTCTATCCTCATAGGTGGGCCTTTTGTCTTCCATTATAAACATTGTTCAGGTGTTACACTGTTCATGCCTGGTTTGAGGAGAGCATGCTGCTATTGCCTAACTTGGATTGCAGAGGCAATGCAAACATATCATGCATACCGATAAATGTCTGTCATGCTTCTCTTGGATACACCTGCTTCAGAATTTCATGGTCCCACCATTATGTGGACCCAGCTGCCATCACTACAGGTGCCTCTTGGAGTGGCTCTTATTGTGACATTCTTAAACTGCAACTATTCTCGTCACACAAGGGTAAACACAGATGTGCCCATTCAAATGTGACCACACCCCACTCTTGGACAAAAAACAGAACGGAAGGAAATATGTTCTGGTCCCAAGGGAACCAGCACTGCTTTTCCTTCAGACTGCTAGATTAGTTGGGGGAAAACTTGTGGACTGACATGAAGGTCTCTAAATTGAGATCATTTATTTAAAATGTTTATTTATCAATCAACTTTCCATCAATACAGCCAAGTATCATACAATCTGAAACAGGAAATGAGAAGAACTGAAGTTCTTATTAGACGTCATCAATATTAACTGACTTAAGACTACTTCCTAAATCTTGCAGTAATTCAAAGATAATTGACTCAATTTATCTTAGCATTCAAGCTAACACTACTTCACGTTTGCCCATAGCTGAAAAGCTTTGGCCCAGAGGCCTTTGGGACCACCCACAGAAACCCCATTCAGGCACATAAGACAGATGGAAAAAGCAAAAAAAAAAAAAAATACATTTGGGGAAGAGGGCTCCTTCTAAAACCTACCTCAAACTGAGGATTTGAGGCAAGACATACTCCAAAATTCCTCTGTTTGCTTCCTACATACATTCATACATTGTACAGGGTAAAGAAAAGTTCAAACCATTTTGTTGTACATTTTTCTAGTCTAAGATCTGCTGTCTAATAGTGTCTAACTTAATAGTGTCTGAAGGATTATTACAGTATTAAACAAAACCAGAGTCTTTCCAGATATGGAACACCCCTTTTTGCATAAAATTGTGAGGTTAGTTTGTTAGCTACATTTAACATCATATAGTAGTTTTTGATGGTTTTATAATAATTGCTATGTTATTATATAGGCTGGCTTTAGTTAGCTCAGTTTAGATGGTTGAGTTTGCTTTACCACATTGTCTGCTCAAACTACCCAAACCACTCAGCCAATTATACAAGTTACCCTAAATAGTGATAAAAAAGTACTGGAGGGTTAGCATCCATCTTTTATTACCACCTCTAGCGTCTGTGCAAACAACTAGTTCCCTGCTCCAAATTTGTCTTCATTTCCCCCCTCCCGTTAGGCCTGACAACATGCTAATAGCTTAGCCAGCCCAGATGACCTCTGCTATTACTTCTAAGCTGTTGGTCTTAAAACAGCAGACATATGCAAAGGATGGAGAGCTGAGCTTTAGATTGACTGCGTGCTAAACAGTGGCATAGTCTCATGGGACATTATGCTTCTTTGTTTCTTGCCATGTGTGTGCTAGTTGTTCTACTGCTTTCTTTGACACTGTACTTATCAGTCTGCTCTGGTGTTTCCTAATAGCAGGATGCTGTAGAATTGGGGGATGGAACTTTTCCTGAAAGCTAGACTTAAGTAACATTTAAGATGGTGCACTCTCAGAAAAAAATGTGCACTGGTACCTTTAGGGGTACAACAGCTTTTCACTGGGGCATTACCCAGTGGGGAAGTATTACTATTCTAAGGTACTAGTATGCACCTTTTAGTGGTAAATAAGATACAAAGTTGTCCACTTAAGGCAGCTGCCCCAGTGCCAAGCGGTTGTACTCATAAAGGTAATTTATTTGCACAGTTTTTGTCAGTGGGATGCATTTTGAGATGCATGTTAGTAGCAGGTATAAAGTCTCAGCTGACCACCCAAAATGGATATTCATACCAGTTCTAAACAGGGCCTTTATTCCAGTCTTCTCTTACCATATGAGTACCATAGAGTTTGGGAAGCAGGGAGTGCTAATTACCTCTTATCTGTTATTTTAGGAGACTGACTGTGCCAGACTTGTGATCCAACAGCATGGTTTCTCACAAGCAGCACGGTTCCTCACATAAAAACAGGTGATTTCTACTGCTTTGGTTGTATGGAAAGCTGTTACTACAAAGCAATAAAAAATTCCCACTTGCTCATTTGCACATGTAAGTTAAACAGAGACATAAAAACATGTATCATTTATGAAGATACCTGAACTTCAGCAGGAAATTCAGCAGCGAATCTTTTCTTGTCTCCATGTTGAATAACTGCTTTCCTACTCATTTTTTTCCCCTTCCTCGTGTTTCCCAAGAAACCTCTGAAAATGATTTTCTCAATTTTCCCACGAGTTTCAGCATAACGTTATGAGCCCTTTGTGGTTGCTCAATCAACTCTGCCTGGCAAGAACCTGGCTGAGGTCTAACAGGCCTTCCAAAGATAATTGAGAGAAGGGCTTGGACTTGCTCTCAGGGTAAGTGAGATGAGCCAAGCCTGTCCTCATTTTGAAGGGTGATAATCATAGAATACTAGGAATACACCCAGGGAGTTTACAAAATCGCAACCTCAACTAGTCTTTCTCACCAAAATGTAAAAAGTAGATGACCTTTCAACATGTTTTGAAGCTACCAACACTTAAGACTGTTTGAGAAAAGTTGACTGATTCCTTCAAGAAAAATTAGAGACCCTTAAAAGTAAAAGTAGCCACTGTTAATGAGGCATGGTCTTGATCTAGACCCCAGAAGAGAGCAGACATTTAACTCACATCTGTTATAACCTAGCAATCTGGCTTAATGGGAATTCAAGATGCAAATGTGGACACAAGTTGAGGCTTGGCTGCACAGTTTCACTCCACTAGACCAGGATGAAAAATTCTTAGTTGACCTAGTTAGAAAACCTAACTATTAGAGTGTGCACCTTAACTCATATCCTAAATGCTGCCTTCCAGTCCTTGCCATTATGCCATAGTCCTTGCTTTCCTCTTTGGTTACTTAATTCCACATGGACTATTGGGTAGATCCCCATAGTAGATTTGTACCAGGGCAGGCTTTTTAAATGGAAACTCATGATCAAGCTTCTAAATCCTAAAATGACAAATGGTACGTCATAACATCATAACATCAAAATTTTGCATGTACCATGAATATTGCAATGACTTGGAAAGCCAGTAAGGCAATCAGTGGTTCAACAACTTGCTAAAAACCTGAATTAGTTTTATTATAGATTTGAAACCCCTCACACCCATTCTAACCATCTCTCTACACAACCATTAACACCTTCTACAATCCCTGTCTCCCCACCTCCTGCTCTTCAAATCTGTTACACCAGTCAGTCTGCAAACCTGTGCTGACCAGCTGGCCCCCATCTTTTCACAGATCTTCAACAGATCTCTGGAGTTATGTGAAGTCCCTTCCTGCTTCAAACGCTCCACCATCATCCACTTTCCAAAGAAACCCAAGATAACAGGACATAATGACTGCCACAACATCTGTCATCATTAAGTCATTTGAAAAATTGGGTCTCACTTATCTGAAGGACATCACTGGACCCTTACTGGACCCCCTGCAGTTTGCTTACTGAGAGAACAGGTCCATGGATGATGCAGTAAACATGACTGCACTTCATCCTTCAAGTTTGCAGGTTTGTAAGCTTTTAACATCATCATTCATCATCAACAGCCCTCCAGACCAAACTGACCCAGCTCTCTGTTCTATCTGTCAGTGGATCACCAGCTTTCTGACAGATAGGCAAAAGCTAGTGAGACTGGGAAAATTTATGTCAAACAGCTACACCAACAATATTGGTGCCCCTCAGGGATGTGTTCTCTCTTCACTTCTCTTCTCCCTGTAGACCAATGACTGCGCCTCAAAAGACCCCTCTGTCAAGCTCCTGAAGTACAGTCATCTCATCCAGGACGGTGATGAGTCTGTATACAGACAAGAGGTTGAGCAGCTGGCTGTCTGGTGCAGTCTTAACAACCTGGAGCTGAACATGCTCAAAACAGTGGAGATGATGGTGGATTTCAGGAGAAATCATTTTGAAGGCTCAAGAAACCTTTGCAGGTGTTTTGAGTTGATTAGCTGATTGGCATGTCAGAATATTCCAATTTGTTAAGATTATCATTGAGTGAATTGGTGTTTTTTTTAATGTGACCCAAAATCATTACAATTAAAAGAATCAAGGAATGAAAAACTACATCAGTCTGTGTACAATGAATTTATTTAATACACGTGTTTCACAATTGGAGTTGTATTACTGAAATAAATGATTTTGTTGAGATACACCTGTACTTCCTTCGCCAGCTGAGGAAGTTTAACCTGCCACAGGAGCTGCTGAAACAGTTCTACTCAGCCGTCATTGAGTCTGTCCTGTGCACTTCAATAACTCTCTGGTTTGGTTCAGCTACAAAATCAGACATCAGAAGACTACAGAGACCTGTAGGACTGCTGAAAGGATTATTGGTGCTCCCCTGCCCACCCTTCAAGAACTCTATAGATCCAGAGTGAGGAAAAGGGCTCAGAATCATCCCTCACATCCAAGCTATCTCCTTTTTGAACTTTTGCCATCTGGCCGGCGCTACAGAGCCGCAAATACCAGGACAGCCAGGTACAAGAACAGTTTCTTCCCCCAGGCAATCTACCTCATGAACTGTTAAATGTTCCCCACGTATGCAATAAAATTGTGCAATTTCCTTATATTTCTTTATTACTACCTCCATCCTAGTACATCCCTGCATCTCACTCTGTTATATTCCATTATCATCTATACCACAACTGTTCATAAAATTATACTTTCAATGTATATTGCAATATTGTCTTTATATTTACATTATATTTTATTTAAATTTTATTATTATTATTTTATTTATTTATTTTTGTCTCTGTGTTCTTGTCGTCTCTGTGTACTGGAAGCTTATGTCACTAAAACAAATCCTTGTATGCACAAGCATACTTGGCAATAAAGCTCTTTCTGATTCTGATTCGGAGTTAAGTGTCACAATGTTTTCCTGGGAAAGCAATAGGCACGTTCCATCTTGCTTCCTATCCACAGGGCCTTCATGTGGTCTCGCTTGGCTGGTTATTTATGACGTGCTAAAACTATTTCAAAACCACTAAGGGCATTCTTCTGAAATTTTCCTTAAAAAAGACAGCTTTGTTTTTAAACATATGACAATTAAAGTGCTTAATAATGAACTGCATTTTAAACCTCAAAAACTGCTATCTTACGTTCAGACAGTTATTGAGAGACTGAGATGTAGCGACACAACCAGCAGTGATCAAATACTCAGTTGTCATGACCTTTCTGTCTGGAGGACTTCCTTTTAATACAACTTGCCCACCCCACGACTAATTGACCCAAAAAGCTCTCCTGATGTCCAAAGTGCTGTAATACATACACTTAGCCAAAGAGTGAGACTCATTATACTTGCATCATTTACTAAAAAGCTCAGGCTCGTTTTAATGAGCGTGGGTTAATTAAAGTGGGGTGATAATGCTGGCTTTATCCCCATTTAAGTCCGACAGATGTCCCGTTACATGCAGAAGGACAGATGTGATGTCTTTCTCCTGCACACATCCATGAGCACAGCTTGGTTTTATAACCATGGACAAAAGTGTCCGGTCATAAGTCTGTCCCCAGCCAATTAGCAGAGCGACAAAGAGACACTGAGGCTTCAATCCAAAAACAAAGGCCTTCACACCTAAAGTTTAAATGGACCAGATGTTTGGATTTAACATTTGTCATAACTAGAATTGCATGTAAGACATGCACACACCACCTTAGATATGTGGCTGAAATATGAGTGACCACTGACAACCATCATGGGTCAGGACAATGGTGCCCTTTAAAACTGTCCAGCTGTCTGGACTGACTCTGTGCTCTAAAAGTTGCTATTTACATGATTTATGACAAGCTCGAAGTCTGAGCTGAGTCCAGCCTGACAACCCTGCCTGTCCAAAATAAGGACGACCAGGGTCTCTAAACGATAACAAAGCTAAATCTGTCCTCAGTCATGGGCAGGCCCACAACAGCAAAGACAGAGCATGCCTCAACGTCTCTCAAGCAAATCAGATGCAATCACACTGAACATCACAGAAAGGGAATGCTGCTTGTTCAAACAACTTTCCCTTCCACTTCAGCTTTAAACAGTTAAACAGAAACATTTACTGTAGGGTAATTTCTAATAAACTATATTATGACAGATGTTTTCTGTTGTCCTTGAGTACTCTCGATATGAGGGCAGAAGCTTGTCTTTCTACCAGTTGTTTCATGCATTCTTATGCCTGTAAGGTAAATTCCTACTTGGGTGAGAGATTTTTTATTTATTTATTTTTTTTATAGTAGATTACTGGAAGAGCTGTTATCTTATATAGCTGGAAATACATTGTAGATTTCCCCTGCCTCAGCAAGTTTTATCAAAAACAAAAAAACAAGTAAAATGACTCAAGAAAGCAGATAAATAAAGAAGCAGACTTTTTGTTGGAAGAATGTCCTCAAGCAAAGATATCTGATTGGTTTTTGAGTTTTTGTTGTTGTGGTGGTGTAAACCTAAAGCAGACATGACCTGAGGAAACTGAGGAAAGCTCAGGACTGTTATGTTTACTACACTGGCAAACCTTTTAAGGGCACTAAAGAGATAAGAAAGCACCCCGGACATTACGAAAAGAAAACCTCTCAGCAGCAATAAAGCTTTTATAGCCTTTACATTGATGTTGTCTTCATAACATTTTTATTCAGAAAAATTTGTTTTTAAAACAATCTCAGCTTTTATTGGACATCTTACTCCAATTACTGATTTTATTGTATGGCATGCAGGTTTATCAGACAAACTTATGAAAATATATTAAGAGTATGTTGTCTAACGCTTCGACTTTTTGAACATTTTGTAACTTAAGTGTCCAAAAGGCTCCAAATAAATTTGGGGGTCACTGTATCCATTCTGCAGTGCTAAAAAAAAAAAAAAAAAAAAAAAAAAAAAACCTTCAACAAAATATTCAACAAGAGTGTAATAACATTTACACACAGACAGCCCAAAATCTCAGAAAAGCTCTCTGAATCATGTTTTAATTGATTCTGTAGACATTTTAGACTATTTTAAGACCTAAATCAGCACTTTCCAGGCTAAAAATGGCAGCTGCAGACACATATCTCTACAGGACAGCCTGTGTCCATTTACTGCAACAGCTCCCATTCACTGCAGTTAAGTATTACAGGAATGTTCACAAATGGCTGCTTATCGACAGCAATAAATCATCCCTGCTGCATTTGAAGACAAGAGCCGGGACAGACAGACTTTTATTGGATCATGACAAATGTGAAACGATCTGTCAATGAGAGAGAGAGAAACAAACCACAGGGGTCAAAGAAGGAATCGGTCTTGTTTGAAAAGAACATTAAAATATGGGCGATATCATTCATAATTATCATAACAGATGTCATCAATATAAGCCAAAATTATAAATCACAACATGCAATTGTTGAAGGAAGCATAGAGACCCATTTTTTTATATATATAGAAAATCTACATAGCATATGGTGCATTTAATATAATAAAATTTATAAATCCAAAGTCAGTTCTGTTCTTTATTGCAGAATGAAATGGATTATTTAATTTAGATTAATATTTTAGGATATGCAATACTGCCAAAATCCAAAAATATGGACTATGCATTGAATTCAATACAAAGTTGTAGAACAAAAGATTGTGGGAAAAAAGAGATCTGAAGGCTATTTTAGTCACTAACAGTTATCTAAGTTGCTGTCTTCTGAAAGGTAAACGTACAAGCGACACGTTAAGTGAGTTTTTCGGCACTTTGCAGTGAGTAGAAACTATTCATCTAGAATCACTCCATTTTACCCTTCTTAATGTTCCACTTCTGGAAAATGTAAGATTGCACTTTCTCCTCACGATAATTCACCCCTACATTAAACTCCTGCACGTGCCATTGTTGGCCATTTTCCCACACTTCCCCTAATTTCCTGTCTGGGGTCAGCGTTGTCATGGAAACAGGCAGAGGATTGACCTATGAGAACGTCTGCAAAGCCACGTGCTGACCGGCTTCAATCCAGCCTCCAGTACTTTCACAGGATTACGTCCCGAACTAAATCTCGTGATTCCATAAACAACCTTCAACTGTAACACAGACACACTTAGCATCTCCAATGCTACTGGTGCTGTAGTAAAAGCAACAATTCCTAAAATGGCTTTATCATTATTCAAACTGTTCTAGCAACATTTTAAAAAATACCTATATGTGTATTCTCACTTTATGCAAATATAGTTTGATTAGGCAAACTGAACATTCAAGTGCTGCCTAGTGAGCTGCCAACATTTTAAGGGATCAAAGATGTGATTCTGGCTGTTTATGAAAATGAAACAAGCTAAATCTAAATTTTTAGAAACTTTCATTTGGCCAAAATGATGATTGATTGTAATCCCAGAATGCAATGTAATAAACCTGGTGAACCAACCTATAAATAAATCAAATCTGGTATCACTTTAGTTTAGAAACCAATTCTCACTATTAACTAGTTGCTTATTAGCATGCCGGTTATTAACATTGGCTGATAATTAGTATTTATAAAGCACATATTCTGCATGGCCATATACTACATCCCTAATCCTAGTCTAGAGACGCAATGCCCCGCGTTTGGCGTGCATGCCCCATAATACTAATCTTGTTGATTGTTATAATAGCATACGTTTTCTGTAAAGATACGAATCAAAACAACTCACCTTTCGAGTAAAACACAAGCGAGATCAGCATCTCTTTCTAGTTGAAGTTTGTCGCGAAGCTACTTCCGCATTCATCCACGACACTGTTGTCATGTGGTTTCTACATCAGTAAAGGCGGTAACAAAGGGATAACGTCATTGACAGGCGACTGCTGCCCCGTGTCACTGTTTAAAATGGGAATTTTCTCATGATTTACAAGTAGTTGAAAACATTAGAGATATTGTTAGTAATCAGCTGGACAAAATATATAACACTAGCCTACTGGTTTTTGGATATTTTACTGCAAATATATTACAAATTGTACCTTTAACGACATCCTTACTATTAATAAGCAACACATTATGCGTTTTGAGGCAAAAGTCGTAGTTTATGGTTTCTAATAAAATCTCATTGCTGCATTTGAAATGGCAGGTACATCCTTTGAATGGAATTACTTATGAAAGTTAAAATAAGTAAACACTATATCTATAATATTAACGTAATCCGGACGTACTATATGTTATTGTCATGTGAGCTTCAGTTGTGTCATTACACTGTAAATAAAATGTCCACGTAAGGAATTTAGCAGGAAGTAGTACTGTAGGTCATCCGCGGACTTTTCACCAACTGATTTACGAATATTGTGAATTCGGAAATACCACTCTTTCGCATACTGTTTTTTCGCCTACAATGTAGCAGGAAAGTACAAAGTGAGTTCTTAAATGTGATTAACGGTTTACCTAATATTTGTGTGCGTGATCTTTTTTTGTGCTTAAGTGTGAATCATGTTGTTAGCTTAGCCACATGCTAACAAAAAAACTCTACTGGAATCAATTGTGATTTTTACTGTCTAGTGAAGAGTGCGAGTGTTGGGGAAAGTTACTTTTAAAATAAATAGAATTACTCCACAAAAGGTAACTAATTGGTTTCCCTTGTTACTTTTTATGGTAAGTAATGCATAATGTGACGTTTTTACCCAAATTTTTATATCACCCAGTTATTTTTGGCAATTATAAAGGCCCTTTCAACCAAAAATGAAATTATTAAGCCTCATACTGAAGGAAATGCCTCTACCTCACTCCCAAATTCTCTCAGCACAGGGACAGGAGCGCTGTCAGTGAATAAATGGGAAAACAAAGTAACTTGAATTATTTATTCGAAAAAGTAACTCCGATAATTTGTTGTAAATGTAAAAGCAATGCGTTACTTTACTAGTTACTTGAAGAGGTAATCTGATTGCATAACTTGCGTTACCCCCAACACTGAAGAGTGCTATATTTGTTTCACACTTAGAGATGCTGCCTATGTAGGGTGTTTCATGAGCTCACAAGTTTTAGCTAATGCTAGTGACTAGATAATGAAGTTATCATGTTTTAAGGAGCTCTCTTGAAATGTAGCCCTTGAAATGTTTTTAAGCCATCATAAAACTTGTGCTGTTTTTAGCCGCTAGCTCAGAGAAGTCTGAGCTTCTCATACAGCTGGGTCTTTGGTTTTGGCTGGAAGCATGCATTAACAGTGCCACTGACCATACAAGATGGTGTTTTCCCTGTTACTGCCATCCTAAATCCACAAAGCATTAAAATAACCTCCGCAAGACACAAGTGCACTGGGCTGCAGACTACTTATGCAAAAAATATACGTTTCCATCAGGGTAGCCAATGTTTGAAATTTTGCCAAAACTTCCAGTACTGTCCTGAGTCTGCCGCAAATGACAAGCGGCAAAGTTCACGCATTGCTCTGGCTCGGGTGCAAAGATGTTCTCAACAGCAACACTTTGAGAAAGCACATGTTCAGGTATCAAGTATGAAGATGTGTTCCCCATGAATCAAATGCAACGTAAACGTCAATAGCAACTATCGGCGAGAGAAAACTATGCATTTAGATCTTTATGTTCATTGGATTGCGTTGGTACAGTGAGTGCCTTGTTAAAAGCATGTGCGTTTACAGAAACGGCTCCAGGAAAGAAGGACTAAAGTAAATAGAAAAGAGGCAGAGTGTGTGTGTTGGAGAAAGTGGGAGTGACTTGAGTTGGCAAAGAGAAGCAAAGTCTTAAAGACTTCCAGATGTGGGGCTGGTTGGCAGATGACAGAGAAGGACTTTTGTAGCAAATGGACTATGAATTACTTTTGAGTAAAGCTACTCCTACCATCAGTTACAATAAAGTCAACATGAAGTCAACTCTATTTACTTCCTTAAAGTCATTTACTTTGGAACTAGTTATTAAAATGACTACAACTATAAAACAGGACTTATTTTCATCCAGCGGGAACTAATTTGACTGTAAAAGAGTCTCTATAAGACAGGTAGGTGCAGGGGTGGGGATGAAAAATTAAAGGACTTGATGATGTCATCAGAAAGGGAATTAATTTCAGAGGTGGAGCAAGTTATTAAACTTAGACACCATGTTAGATGTTGCCAATATTCTGTTTCACTTAGAAAAAAAGATATCATATTACTGAAATTAAGTGGCTCCGGATGCTACTTTGTATCGACTTTAAACTTCCAAGTCACAGGATCAAAAGAAACCATGCAGACTTCTAAGAAAAGTGTACTGATCTATGGGAAGCACAATAATAGCAGCCAACAAAAACAGGTCAGGAATGATCTGGCTGTGAGATGCTATGCGTAATCAAGTACTTTCTGAAAGGCCACTGAGTCACAGCTCAAATCATCACATTTAAGGCGTTTCAGATTCAATCTCCTGCACTTGACAGAGGAAATGCAGTGGATCAGATGCCCATTCATCAACAATAATGGCACACAAGGGTTTTGTGAAGTGAACGCGCAGCACTTTGTTAACACGACTGTCCTGAAAGCACATTGATCCACTGGGTCGTCTTTATGGACCGACCTAATTTGATGTCTGCATGGCATCCCAGAGAAAGCGAGCTGTGAACGGATTATGCAGAGCTGAGATCCTGACTCACCGTGCCAAAAAACAGCTTTTTGTTAGCGTAGCCTAAATATTGTACCCACACTCCTCTGATTTTAACTAATCAAGTCTTTCCACTGCCTCAGTGCTGTCATGGAAGTCTTTTTAATGTCAGTAGCTGGACTTGAAGCAATATATCATGCACTTATTCATTCTGTAGATTAAATTAATTGGCATTTTAGGATACGTTTAGATGACAACAATGTAGTAAAAATGGAAACATTTTTCCTTTGTGTTTTTGAAAAGTTTCACAAACAGATGACCGCATTATCAAAACGATCCCCATTCCTACAGATACGACTAAAAATGCTGTAATATTAATGCCAAGCCAGTAGTCAGCGATGTCACTTTGTACAGAAACACTACACGTCCAAACGTATAGACACGGACGTAGACAAACACATAATACACATGCGCAAATTCCTGTGTTTGTCGTTTATACGGAGACGATAATGGTATCGTTTTCAAAACATTGCATTTTCAGGCCCCCAAAATGCTGTTGTCGCGTAAATTAACAACCAAAACAAAAAAGGGACATTTCAATGCTTAAACTCAATTTTATATAGAAATATTTGATAACTTATTTAAATTTCTAAATGTTGTTTTAGTATAATTTAAAGTTTTATTTATTAATATTTTTAATTTTTACAGCTTCATTTTTAAAGTTTTAGTACTTTTGCGTTTTTTATTATTTTATTTCTTTTTTATTTACTTTTAAAATGTCTTTGTAGCTTTTATTAATTTTCATTTCAGTTATAACTGTAGTTATTTTATTACATTTAGCAAATTAAAATGAAAAAACGCAGCTTTTGAAACTACCTGACCCAAACGTATTTCAAGTAACAAAACGTTTTTATGCATATATTTATTGTTTGTTTCAGTTTACCATAATACCCCTGTTTCACCTTAAACTATCATATTTTATATACAGCAAATATTTAAACAATACCTACCTATTATTATCAGCTATACATGACTTTCACTCACCTTGTCCTGTACCCGTGCTACAAATGTGAATAATACCTCAAATCGTAAGGTTTGTTGAAGAAATATACTTTTCTAAACAATCAAACTTACGATTTTCATTCAATGGGTCATCAAACAAGTGAAAAATCTTGTATATGTTAGATGCATATCAACCTCAAACATAAGATAGTAATCAAAACATGTGTCTGACAGAGAAAAACAGAAATTATGAGTAATGGTGATGAAAGCAGGACAGTGATAAATCCGAACCACATGTTGTTTGTTCTCTTTCCCTGGTCAAGTCAGTTAAGATTGGTTCACTCAAAGAGGAAACGAAGCGCTTGGGAATGTTTGTGAAAACCTCATGCTAGTTCTGGTAAACCACAGACAAATCAAACTAAAAAAATGCAACCTAGATGATGCAGAAGTTTGCAGAGAGGGGTAATTCTCACAGCTGGAGAAGAGGAAGCGTGTAATGACCTGTCACAAGCAGAATGACGTCAGTGACCTGTGATTTCTGGAAATTGATTTCCATTTTCATCTTTCAGAGCAAACACCAGCACGACTTATAAAGAAAGTTATCAACATTTGTGTGGGTCTACCAACAGATCGCAGATTCTGTATTTTAGTACAGATAATTCAACATTATGCCAGTATTTTACCAAAATATCATGCAGAACTAGGTACTGATTTGTCATAATCATCAGGTGTGGCAGGGATGTTTATGAGGATAGGGAGGTATGAAGTCATCTCCCCACAAGTTCACGCACATATCAGAGAGTAACCGCAGGTGTAGTTCGTCACATTAACAGCCATATTTACTAATGTCCACTGACATTCATAACCTTGAATAAACTTAAACCCATCAAACTCGTTATTACGAAATCTCTCTCTTTAAGTAAAGGTAGATATTTTACTGATATTCATACATTTATAAGTGTTCAAATCAGTGTTATTTTAGTATCACTGATATACTATTATAGTTTTTCTTTCTGTTCTAAATAGTATAAATAGTATAAATAAATGTTCTGTTCATATTCAGAATTTCCTGTTTTCATTTTAATTTGAGTAATTTTTTTTGTTTTGTTTTATTAGTTCTTTTTAGTTTAGTTTTGCTTATTTTAATACTTCAAGTTAAACTAAATTAAAATAGGAACTGTTAATCTTAAGTTATCTAGCTGATATAAAAAAGCTCTTTTAATATCATTGATATACTATCATAATTTTCGGTTAATATTGTGAATTTGATTTGATTCTGTTTTCATCTTTTCAAGTTTTAGTTTTTCATTTTTATTAGTGTTTTTAATGTCTATATAGTTTTACTTTTTAGTTGATTTAGTTATTTTAATACTTTAACTAAATTAAAATAAGAATTGTTAACTTGACAACTAGCATAAATAAAATCAGCTGTTTTAGTATCACTGATACACTTATAAATTCTGATCATATTTTGAATTCAATTTAATTTTTATATATGTTCCATTTTCATTTTAATTTCAGTTAGAGTTCTACTAATTCAGTTTTTTTTTTATTATGTCTAGTTTATATTAAGTTTTATGTTATTTATTAAGAAATAACATTTATTTTAAATATAGTTGATAAAAAGTTATAAAATTGTGTTCCTGTTTCTTCGTTTTCAGTATTATTTTAAATGTAGTTATCCGGAAGCATGATCCAAATACAACTTGGGGAAAATGACACTTCTCTCCAAAGTGATTTACAGTGTATACACTCCCCTTAAAGCATCTTGAGGTGTCATGCCTAAGTGCACAATGGTGACGGATCGAGCCTTGTGTGGTTCCAACAACCCTCCAGCCAAATCTAACCACTAGGCCGCAAAGAACTGATGAGTGGAACAGTTTAAGCAACAATAACAGTAAAGTACCCACCATTGGCGTTCTTCCCACAGATGAGATGCTCGTAGTGTTGCAGGACCCCCCAGAGCTCGGGATCATTATTGATGACCCCCTCCAGCGCCTCCGCCGTCAGGACGCAGCCGGGCGTCTCCGCCGTCAGCACGCGCACGCCCACCTCCTCCACGAGCGCCTCCATACACGCGCTCAGGCAGATGGCCGCGTACTCGTGGATGCGCACCGCGATCCGAGTGTCCACCATCCAGCGGAAAAACCGTCCGACGGAGAACACGAGCCCGCATCGGGCTGACTTCCCCTTGCGCAGGAGCTCTCCGGCGCTCATGTTGTACATAGAGATAGCCTTCACGGTGGCCGAGACGCAGTGGTCCGCCAGCGCCCAGCTGAGCACCAGGCGGATCGCGCTCTGCACCTCGAACCTGGTGCATCTGCAGTGCATGACACTGAGCCGCTGCGCCTCTCTGGAGATGCGGATGAGCGCCCTGCGCATCAGAGAGGCCAGTCTGCGCACAGCCTCCGCGGACAGCGAGGCGCCCTTCCCCGCGCCTTTACGCACGACCCTCCCCACGTCCTCCTCCGTCCACGGGAACTCCTCCAGCTCCGGTAAGCGAGGGCACTTGGAGAAAATGTCCTCTGGGTCCTCGGGAAGCACTGTGTTGACCGTATCCCAGCTGTTGTTCCTGCTGTTCATGGAGCCGGAGTAGTAGCGCCAGTTCCCCCGGTGAGGGGTGTTCATGAGCGCCTGCGAGTTTGACTTGGAGGACGACAGGCTTAAGGACTTACACGAGTCCCCTGCTCCATAGCCAGAGTCCAGAGTCAGATCCTCCAGAGTTTTCATGTTTGAGCTGTTTGTTCCTGCCATCTCTGCGGGTTCCTGTGTTTTCTGTGAGGAACCAGAAACTCAAACTGGTCCTACTGGTTCAGCTTCTCATTGGCATTCAGGTAGCACTTTATAGATAGTTTAAAATGTCCAAATTACATCTTCTCGAAAAGATAATGTTTGGGGAAACTTGCTTACCTCATTTAAAGTCCGTTCCCATAAGAGTAGTGAAGTAGCCTTACTTATCCAGTTCATGAAAATAATAGACCGACGTGGACAAAAAGTTTAGAGTGAAAATCCATCAGCAGAGCCTAAATCGGACGGTTATGGTCAACTTAATCCACAAATATGATGTTGGAAAGTACAACGATGTTCATTTCACTCCACACGCCTCTTCTTGCTGGAAACTCATGACTGAACTGAAACAGGAGGGCGAGAGACAGAGAGAGAGAGCGAGAGAGAGCGAGAGAGAGAGGGCGTAGAGGTGTTTGATTCGCGAGCGAAATGATTCTTTTGAACGACTCGTTTGAACAGATTCGCAAGCGTTTGTGAATCCCTCCACCAAACTCAAAACAGAAAAGCGACGAACTACAACTTTCACATATTACAACCAACGACGCGGTCAAAGCTGATTTTAATTCTAGTTTTTCTAGGTTTACAGTGGCAAATAATTAGTAGCCTACTTTAGTTTTTTGTTTGTTTTAATTTTGAGGGGACCCCATAGCAAAATCTGTGCAATGTGCAATGTGAATCGATTTTCAATCCGTTTATTGAAATGAACCGCCTGAGTGAACCGATTCGCTCAAATGAATCAAACTCAATGCGTAAGACAGCCCACTCAGTTTCTCAGTTTCATCACTTTTGTGTGTGTGTTTATAAATATAAATTGATTATTTATGGATTATTGATTATTTATGGATTATTCAGGCTCTATCTAACATATTTGAAACCGAAACATTAATTGACTTCTGTATTGTAAACCTAAAACACACGGTTCATGCATTTGTATTTTCTTTAATGTATTCTTATTTTTCGTTTGTCTTCTACTGTATAGCCGAGCGTCCGCCCATACTGGCCCACAACTACTTATCAAAATTATTTGCACACTAAGGCTGAATAAAGTTGCATTGTACTGAAATTAAGCAAAGTAAGCTCGAGGGGATAATTGTTTCAAGTAACGGTGTTAATCACTGATCCTCATCCAGCTAAGGAATTTGTATTGTGTTAGTGTGGGCGATGACGTCACGAATTATCTTCAGCTGCGCGCGCTTCAGACTGATTAAACAGACTTCAGCATTTGGACAAATCAAGCGTAACACTTTTTGTGCTATCGTTTAGTTATTAGCAAATATCATTAGTTGAAATGCATTCAAATAATGTTTTCATATAGGCCTATATAATATATAACTCAGACAAGAGTTGTAGACTTAGTAGGATAGTGTATTCATAGTGAATAGAGAACATGTAGCCTACTATTACAGCTATTCATTACGGAATAAAAAGAGAAAGAAAGAGATAAATAAAAGAATCTAGCAGAACATTGCAGACGGGTGGGGCAGGTTTGTGCACAATGTCAACATTGCCTAACCTGTCAAGACAAACTTCATGTCATCCTGTACTGAAGGAGTGAGACTGTGCTCTCAGCAACACCTCAGGAGATTAATGGAAGAGAAAAATACCTAATATAATGACTCACAATACTTCTATACCCGTTCTTGATAACGAGCCTATAATTGGCGTCCATAACAACTGATATAATCATTTATACAGATCAGTCAAACGCAGTAATTCTCATTGCAACAATAGAATACATGTCATAGGGAGTTAAAGAAGGACATTCACAGTAGTGTCAGAGAGAGTCTGCACTGGTAAGAAGTGTTTGTTAGTAACCACGGTGAGATTAAACACCAATACTGGACCCATAATCACACACTCTCATTTATTACCTAAGGCTGTGTTCATGAATGATTCAGAGTTTGACTGTTCTCGTCGCCTCATGCGCAGTCTTGTGTAATACTCTCGTTGTGTAAAGTTATGTTTATTAAAAGAAGAATGTGCAGTCAAAACATATACAGTATATGGGAAGTGGATTTGATATGAATTTTAAAGTTTACTTTTCACCGAAAGAACTGTTCTGGTGTGTATAGACGCTGTACTTGGGCTCCATCTAGTGCTTGAAAGCTGTGATGCGAAATTATTCAAATACTTGCCTGCTGAATATGTATCTATGACATTGTCAATACGATGCGCTGTATATATATATATATATATATATATATATATATATATATATATATATATATATATATACAGTACATACCAAAAGTTTGGAAACATTACTATTTTTTATGTTTTTCAAAGAAGTTTCATCTGCTCATCAAGCCTGCATTTATTTGATCAAAAATACAGATTTTTTTTTTTTATATTGTGAAATATTATTAAAATGTAAAATAATTGTTTTTAAATTAATTATACTTTAAATTATCATTTATTTTTGTGATGCAAAGCTGAATTTTTAGGATCATTATCACCTGATCCTTTATAAATCATCCTAATATGATGATTCATTATCAAAGTTGGAAACAGTTCTGCTGCTTAATATTTTTTTTCAGAACATGTGATACTTTTTTTAGGATACTTTGATGAATAAAAAGTAAAAAAAAGAAAAAAAAAGCTATGTTTTTTAAATATAAATATTTTGTAATAACAATATACACTACTGGTCAGTAATTTGGGATCAGTAATTATTATTATTATTATTTTTATTTTCATTTTTTCAAAAGCAATACTTTTATTCAGCAAGGATGTGTTAAATAGATTAAAAGTGATAGTAAAGAAAATATATTATTATAATTTTTATTTATTTATTTGAATAAATGCAGTTCTTTTTACCCTTTTCTTCATCAAATATATTAGACAGCAAAACTGTTTCCAACACTCATAATAAATCAGAATATTAGAATGATTACTAAATGATCATGTGATCAACTGATGTTACATGTGACACTGAAGCCTGGAGTAATGATGCAGAAAATTCAGCTGTGCATCACAGGAATATATATATATATATATAATATATATATATATATATATATATATATATATATATATATATATATGTTTGAAGTATATTCAAATAGAAAACTATTATTTTAAGTTGTAATAATATTTCACAATATTACTGTTTTTTCTGTATTTTTGATCAAATAAATGCAGGCTTGATGAGTAGAAGAAACTTCTTTCAAAAACGTTAAAAATAGTAATATTTCCAATCTTTTGGTCTGTACTATATATATATATATATATATATTGTTTCTAGATTAAAAAAAACGTAGGCTACTCGAGATGCTTCGACTTTAAACTTTATTTTTCATAAATATGAACCCAAAAAATGTTAAAATAAAATGCAAACATTCTGAAAAATGTCTACACAACAATTTCACAGAAATTACCTTGTAATGCAGATCCCTGTGTTAGGCGTAATGTACTAGTGTCCTGTCATGGTTTAATAGGCAGTCTGAAGATACATCGATCCAGGGGGAGAAAGAAACATCTCAATTTAAGCGACTCTTTAAAAGGTCAGGTTTCAAAATCACAACATCTGGGCTGATCTCGGTATTTCTCAAATGAAATCAAAGCACATTACAATGTTGTCGGTAGCTTGTATGTTACAGCGTTGAACTAAACGACAGAATAATACACACATTCAGACCCTCGAGCTGCCCGTGTCAGTGTCCTACAGTGTTCATCTACAAGCCTGTCAGATATATAGGAAGTCAAACAAAATGCTGTCGATTATCAAAGAAAATAATTTCGCCTCGTTTCCTGGTTTATAAAAAACATTTACAGTAAACGCGTGGAAGATATTCAAGACGTGTAGTAACTGAAACTACAGCTGTATTTAATTAGTTTATAAACGATTTTCACAGAAATATGGGTGTTATTTGAGCTTTACAGATGTCTAAACAACTCTTCAGCTATGGGATTAGTTTAAAGCAGATTCATTTTATCGACAAAACTGTGTTTTCTTTCTGTAAACATTAACAGTACTTCACGTATAGTAGCCTTCGTCACGTTATTTCTGGTATCTTTTGCTTAACTTGCCATCTTTATACTCTTTATATCGTTATAACTTCATTTTAAATAATTAATCCCATCTCACGATAGCATCTATAATGTTATATTTCGTGCCTTGCCCCTGATAGGCTCCTTCTGGTTTATGTCCTTTACTGTAAACACTGTTTACAAACGGCGGGAGTCTTTTCTTCTGTGGTAAAAGCTGCACTTTTGAGAGAGAAAATTACCTGGAACATTTCTTGACCAATGGACCAAATGATAGTGAACATTTTCAAAATAAGATTAAACAAAGCTAGTCTTGGATTCTGAACAAATATATTCTTTCTAAACATCATCTACTGTTCATTCATTTCCGTAACACAAAGCTATTTATGGACTTACACAATCCAGATAGCTAAACCTCGGGACTCCTTCCTAGCCCTGTATGGACTGCCATGTTAAATTACATCAAAGAAAGGCACACAGCTTCTGGAGGACATCTTTTTTTCCCTACCGTTGAACTCTGTAGAAATGGATACTGCATCAATGAGACTGGTTTAAGCCCAGAATAAAACAGCAGTCTGAAAGGATTCATCTGCATCATGTGAAACTAGCCAATAAAGACGGAAATCAATTGGAAATAAGGAAACGAAGCAGCTCAGACATCCAGACAAATACAAAGACAAATCAGCTTCATTTTAATATCTCAGCAGGCTGCTCTTGGTCCAGTCGTGTCCGGAAGTTCAGCAGGACTTTAGAAAAGAGAAACCACGTTAGTCGCCGCACATCAGATCATTTCTACAGTTCAAGTGTAAGGCGGCATCACATCTGAACAGGAAGTGACATTTACAGCTATATAAAAGCAGAAGTAAGTACCAGCGCACATCTAAACCTTTAGACAATCAGCTTGTAATATCTTAAGTGCTGTAAACCATAGTTATGTGACCCAAAGTACCTGAGCTGCTAGTCTAGAGTAACACGTCCTTTAACTCTTCAATGATCGTTCAGACAGAGGTACACACAGATCCACGCTCAGTGAATAAGAGTCTCTCTCCAGTGTTGAGTTTGGACAGCAGCTTGGCAGCGTCATGGTCCTCCTGTATGAGACGGGTCCCAGAGACACAACCGATGGGTCCTTCAAGGTCCCGCTATTGTTAGTGTGAAGTCTCCGAGCGAGGCTCAGTTTTATCCTTTAGGAGCTTTACTGGACTGTGAGTTCCACATGCCTCTTTTCGAGTGATAGTAGTGAAAGAAGTTCCTCAGTCTTAAACGCTCAACCTCCAGACCGTTTTGTAGAACTCTGAAGAAGAGAGATTGAGAGATGATTAATAACTGCAATAATTTTATAAATTTCCTTTTCATAAAATGCTATTTTTATTTATTTATCATTTATAATTAAATTAATTAATACTTAATTTCAGTTGAGTATGATTAAAAATAACAATAATAAATTAATATTATTATTAACATTAACAACAATCATCAGTCAAAATCCATCTTAATTCAATACTATAATTGAACTAATATATTTTTTATTATTATTAATAATACTAATATTATTATTATTGATCTTAATAATAACAGGAAAAATTATGTAAAAAATGGCAATTCAATACTAACATTTTATATTGATATTAACAATAAACTATTTTAAGATTTGTAATTATATTTTTTAAAATATTTATTTAACAATTATTTATTATAATATTAATATAATATAAAACAATTAATATTATAATATTAATAATACAAATATATTATAATAATAATAACAAATATATTATAATAATAATAATAACAAATATATAATGTAACTGTCAAAATCTCTCTTAATTCGGTATAATTGTAATAATATTATTATTTATTTAACATTACTATTATTATTATAAAAAATAAAATAATATTATCAGTCAAAATCTCTCAATTCAATATCATAATTGCATTAGAAATAGCTATACTAAAATAATATGTATTTAATATGATTGATGATGATTATTATTACTTCAATAATAGCATTACTGTGAAAATCATAATTCATACAAATCATGTGATATGAAAATGATATGAATTTAACAAATAATAACAACATCACTGTCCGTCTCTAAATCATCATAAATAATACCATTATCATAATATTTCCTAATAATAATAACAACAACATAATGATAACTATTAATAATAACAATACAAAACATCACAGTCAAAGTCTCTAAATATCATAACTGAGATCATACATTATCATCATAATTTCTAATAATATTATTATAAATTATATCGCAAAAATAAATGAATCCTATAGTGAATATAAATGAAATGGTTGACTGTCAAGTGTTTCCACCTGTCCAGTAGTTCCCAGTCTTCTCCTCCCCAGCGCTCCTTGAACTCCTCCGTGTTCATCCCACCGATCTTGTCAAAATCTGACTTGTAGATCCCGAACAGGCCGAAGCCGTTGACCTCCCAGTACCCTGCAGACACAGAGACGTGTGGCTCATGAAGGCCAGTGTGTGTGTGTGTGTGTGTGTGTGTGTGTGTGTGTGTCTCGTACCGTCAGGCTCCTGCGGGGAGCTGCCACAGCCCAGTCTCATCACTATCGGAGCGAAGGCCAGTTTGCCCTCCACACAGTGCTTCCTGATGCTCTCCAGGATGTTCAGAGGGAAATGAATGTGCAGGTCACACAGAAACACGATACTGTGACTTTCCTGCAAACACACATGAGAAAAAATCAACCCGCACTGCTGCAGTACAAAGTTAAGTGACTGATTAAACACATACTGTTTCTCGCTCAAAAATGACCAAAGAGTGTCTATATTTTTCAGATTTAAACTTGACTCTTCTGTAGTTACATCGTGTACGAAGACTGATGGAAAATTAAAAATGTTTTTCTAGGCCGATATGGTTAGGAACTATACTCTTATTCTGGTGTAATAATCAAGGTACTTTGCTGCCTTACCACAGGTGCAATAATATTACACAGCTTGAAAATTGTCCCCAGCTAATCTGCTATTGCTGCGACTACACAAACTAGCTGGGGACTATTTTCAGGCGCTGCGTAATATTACTGTGGTACAACAGCAAAGCTCCTTGATTATTTCCCGCTGGTCTTAGTACACGATGTAACTACAGAGGAGTCAAGTTTTAAACAGGAAAAAAATAGAAACTCTTTGGTCATTAATGAGCGAGATGCTAACGGTCTAATCAGATTCAATGATCTATGCTAAGCTAAGCTAAAGTGCTACCGTCAGACCCGGAAATCTGCTGAATGGAATTCGAAAACGGTAAAACTAAACTGTTTAACTCTAGGAGAGATGTGAAATGAGCTCTTGTCTCTGCAAAGTGTGATTCACTGATAATCACAGTCACGTTGAGGTTACAGTGAAACTGTGACATAATGCTGAGTCATGTGTGAGTTAACAAAACAAACATTTACATGTTTGTCACGCTCATGAAATATGCATCTTTTGCCAACTGATTGTAAATTCATGTGTACAACAACTAAATCTACATTTCTTTATACAGCACTTCCAAAACATTTCGTCTTGATAATATTGATAATGTGCTTATAGCAAAACAATATATTTCACACTTTATCCAAAGCACATTCGATTTGATTTCTGGGAGTCGAACCCATGACCGTGGCATTCCTAGATGCACCAGTTGAGCAACAGGAACGCTTTCTGGGGACGTCTGAACATCTATGGCATATTTTGGAAGGATAATAAATCCGATATTCTTAAAGGTATGAGTGTGTGTTTACCTCTATGGTGTCCACACCGATCTGTAACCCGGCCGAACGTTCAAAGTTTCCTTCCCTTCTCAGATACTCATATCTGTGTCCAAAGGAGTCCCGAAAAATATATTAGAGGTCTCTCAATTAAATTGCTGTTTAAACTAGTTTAACATATCAGAGCGCAAGACACTATCCACATATGCATGTTTTCAAATATTTGAGCAAGGTTTGTGTACAAGTGTACCGTGGAACGGAGCTTTCTCTGAGAGCCTGTTCCACGTCCATGTCTTCACTCTGGAAGTCCACGATGATGATGTTGAAGTTGTTGTCCTTGGTCTCACGGTGCAGGATCTCCATGTCTGAAATGAACTGCTGAACCCAGCGAGCCTGATTCTTAACTGTAGGAAACAGATGCATAATAATATTAATTAAAACTAATATTCATACATCGGCCATATAAAAGATCCAAACAAAGATTTGCGCTTTATTTGCATCACAATAAATTACTTCTATCAGTATTCATGTGATTTAGCTGTTATTGTACTTTATACTTCAGAGAAGGTTAAATTATATGATTATGCTGTTCTATAAATGTAATTTATTTTAAACATTTAATTTATACTCCAGAGGTTGACAGCTTCATTTTTACTTTCTTTTATGTAAAGCACTTTGAATTACCATTGTGTACGAAATGTGCTATATAAATAAACTTGCCTATGCCTTTGTGTACATCATAACATCTGTGGAGTTTTTCCCCAGTTATCCACGTTGGCAAATTAAACCGAAATGTATTTTGTTTTTTACTGAATTGTGTACAATATTGTTTATGTGATGCTTTTATCAGCTGTTTGGACTCTCATTCTGACGGCACCCATTCACTGCAGAGGATCCACAGGTGAGACACTGATGCAATGCTACACTTCTCCAGAACGGATGAAGAAACAGATTCAACTACATGTTGGATGGCCTGAGTTTGCATAATTATCAGCAAAATGTTAATTTTTGGGTCAACTACTCCTTTAATGCAGTTGTATTAAAACCAGCCTTTTTAACATCTTATTGAGTGTTACGTAACCCAGTTGCCTGTAGCTTGAGTTTCTGCTAAACAAATACAAACTGTAGATGAATTGTACTACTAAGACTAGTTGTGACAGATTCCACGTACACAAAAGGGATTTCAGATCAGGCAAGGGACACTTTTTCACCACATATCTGCCAATCAAAAGTAACCCACCATACAAAATAACTTTCAAATTTATTGCTACACAAAATTAATTGAAAAATGAAAAACAATCCAGGTCCATACCTATATACGTATATATATATATATTAGGGGTGTAACGGTTCACAAAATTCACGGTTCGGTTCGATACGATACACTGATGTCACGGTTCGGTTCGGTTCGGTTCGATACGTTTTAGATACAGCAAAATGTAAAAACATCTCAACTTTTCAGAATGCCGCAAGCGCACCGCGGGTCATGTGACAAGAACTAACCAATCAGCTTCATCCTTTCCCGTAACAACGTTGAGAGCTCAGCCAAGATGAAGGATCAGCTGATCATAGTTGTATATGGATTGCAATTTTGAAATAAATTTAGTAGCAGAGCTACTGCAAGCGATTTTTAGAGCTGCAAATCCATTTATCCTTCGCTGAAATTTCCGCGTCTCATGGAGAGAGCACGTCATTGTTGCTTAGCAAAGACAGACGCCTCATGAGCGCTTCTGCCTGAGCGCTTTGGAAAGGAGGAGAAAGATGCGCTTAGCGTTTTCCATGCGTTTTTAGGCGCGATATGTGAACGGCCCCTAAGGCGCTCGCTCACTCAGCACGCGCTGAAGGCTCGTTGCAAAATGTCTAATGCATTTAACAGACCAGAAATATAAGATCCTAAAATAACCAACAGGTCTGGTGTTTGGGTTGGATTCCCTGTAAGCTATAGTTTCTAAATGCTGCAGGGATAGTTTGCTGCGTGCATGTTTCTCCTTTTTTTCGTCTTTTCCCAGATAGTACTGACGCATATATCCCAGATATTCCCGCTGGTGTTTTTTTTTTTTTTTTATTCCCGCTGGTGTACCCTGTCATGTTGCAGATGCGACATACCGTTGTTTTTTTATCCACCACTCTCTTGCCATCACCATTATAGCTTAAAGGGAATCCAAAGTGCACCCAAACACCAGACCTGTTGGTTATTGGAGGATCTTCTCATTTCTAGTCTGTTAAACGCATTGGCTATTTTGCAACGAGCCTTCAGCGCGTACTGAGTGAGCGAGCGCCTGCTGAGTAGCCTAACATAAACATATAAGATGGTGTTTTTTTCTTCTTCGGGAGTGTCAGGGGCGTTGCCTGTTACGTTGTTTGGGTTATTGGGCTACCATGTTGAACGCATATCATTATATTTCTCTCTCTCTCTTTTTTTTTTTTTTTCAAATATAATTAATTACTCCAACGAACCGTTCGGTATACATAATGCGTACCGCGTACCGAACCGAAAGCGTCGTACCGAACGGTTCAATACGAATACGCGTATCGTTACACCCCTAATATATATAGTATACTGCTACTGTATACTGACGTTTAATTACAAGAATTTCATTTTCAAAGTGTCAAATGCTTTTTCTTGACAATTACAATAAGTTTATGCAAGGACTCAGTATTTGCAGTGTTGACCCTTCTTTTACAAGACCTCTGCAATTCTCTCTGGCATGCTGTCAATCAACTCCTGGGCCACATCCTGACTGATGGCAGCCCATTTTTGCATAATCAGTGCTTGTCAGAATTTGTGGGTTTTTGTTTGTCCAACCGTCTCTTGAAGACCACAAGTTCTCAATGGGATTAAAGTCTGGTCAGTTTCCTGGCTAGGGACCCAACATTTCGATGTTTTGTTTCCCAAGCGACTTAGTTATCACCTTATGGCAACGTGCTCCAGCATGCTGGAAAAAGAATTGTTCATCACCAAACTGTTCTTTGGTGGTTGGGAGAAGTTGCTCTCAGAGGATGTTTTTGTACCATTCTTTATTCATGGCAACCCCAGACATGGTCTCAGGACGCTTTAATGTTGGCTTGACACAGGACTGATTGCAGTGCCCACCTTTTCTTCTCCACACAAGAGAAGCTTTACTCCGGATGCCCCAAACAATCAGAAAAGAGATTCATCAGAGAAAATGCCTTTACCCCAGTCCTCAGCAGTCCAGTCCCTGTACCTTTTGGAGAATATCAGTCTGTCCCTGATGCTTTTCCTGAAGAGAAGTGGGTTCTTTGCTGCCCTTATTGACACCAAACAATTGCCCAAAAGTCTTCTCCACATCTTCCTCCCTTGATTTACAGTAGGTGCAATCTTACTAGCAATTTTTGCCTTTTTGGAAGAACAATGATTTCAAGCACCACCCTCCTTTTAATACTTCCAGTCTGCTATTCTAACGTAATCAGCATGACAGAGTGATCTCTAGCCTTGTCCACATCAACACTTTCACCTGTGTTAACAAGAGAATCACTCACATGATGTCAGCTGGTCCTTTTGTGGCAAGGCTGTAATACATTGGACACTATTTTTGGGATCAAGTTAATTTTCATGGCGAAGAGGGAAAATTCATCTGATCACTCTTCATAACATTCTGGATTATATTGGAAAAAATATTAAGACTTATTTACCAAAAACAGATATTTAGCTATTATTACCTGGTACCACAAAATGCACCATGACGTCCTTTTTCCACTGCAGCATCACTGGCTGGCACAGCAGGGGTTTGGCATACTCTGTGCTCCACTGTGGGGTGCCGTGAGTCCCACGGGTAGGTGCGCGGGAGGGTGGAGCAGGTGGGCTGGCGACAGGGGAAGAGGGCGATGATGCTGTGACCCCTTCCGTATTCTCCACACTGTCTTCCACTCGACCACGGTGCAACAGCAAGTAGATGTACTCAGATAGACGGACCACTTTACGGCCTCGCTCCATTAGCTCCAGCTCTATCAGGTAGCGGTTACCGCGTGCAGAGTCACGCCGCTTTTCTACGTTTATGATGCGGAGGAGAGTATAAATCCTGAGAAAGGAGGGGTAAATTTTTTTTTTTGAAAAAATATAAAATGGTGGACTGAGTGGTTGTGTGATTTACTTTTTGGTACAATTACCCTTGGTGCAATTTTAAATGTTTATTTTTTGAAAAATTATTTAATTTCAGTGTTTATCTCCATTAATGTGAGTGGAGTATTTAATGTAAATGTGTATATCAACATGAAAACAGAGTTTAAAATCTTTATTACTTCATTACTTTTCTCACTCCGGGAAAAAGAGTTCGTACACATCTAGAATGTCCGTACGGTGCGTTCATATTTCCGCCAAGTTAATTTTTTTATAAATCACTATACGTGTGTGGAAAATTGCAAACTTTATAAATGAGACCCCTGTACGGTTAGAGAGAGGGAAAAGAAACTGAAAACAAATATTTCACATATATTTGGCAAATTAAATTATTATAATTATTTCAGCACAACAACAACAACAAAAAAGAATACAAAAATGTTACATACCGGACACCAATATTTTACAGATATATTGCAAGTGAAATGTGTATGAATTCAGTTATTGGAGTAATTATGATGAATCTCCGCAATTGACAAATATATGTTCGGTAAGGAAAAAGAACTTTAATAATAAATAAAATAAAAAACTGAATATAAATACACACTGTCACTAACAATATATATATATACAGTATTGTTCAAAATAATAGCAGTACAATGTGACTAACCAGAATAATCAAGGTTTTTCGTATATTTTTTTATTGCTACGTGGCAAACAAGTTACCAGTAGGTTCAGTAGATTCTCAGAAAACAAACGAGACCCAGCATTCATGATATGCACGCTCTTAAGGCTGTGCAATTGGGCAATTAGTTGAATTAGTTGAAAGGGGTGTGTTCAAAAAAATAGCAGTGTGGCATTCAGTAACTGAGGTCATCAATTTTGTGAAGAAACAGGTGTGAATCAGGTGGCCCCTATTTAAGGATGAAGCCAACACTTGTTGAACATGCATTTGAAAGCTGAGGAAAATGGGTCGTTCAAGACATTGTTCAGAAGAACAGCGTACTTTGATTAAAAAGTTGATTAGAGAGGGGAAAACCTATAAAGAGGTGCAAAAAATGATAGGCTGTTCAGCTAAAATGATCTCCAATGCCTTAAAATGGAGAGCAAAACCAGAGAGACGTGGAAGAAAACGGAAGACAACCATCAAAATGGATAGAAGAATAACCAGAATGGCAAAGGCTCAGCCAATGATCACCTCCAGGATGATCAAAGACAGTCTGGAGTTACCTGTAAGTACTGTGACAGTTAGAAGACGTCTGTGTGAAGCTAATCTATTTTCAAGAATCCCCCGCAAAGTCCCTCTGTTAAAAAAAAGGCATGTGCAGAAGAGGTTACAATTTGCCAAAGAACACATCAACTGGCCTAAAGAGAAATGGAGGAACATTTTGTGGACTGATGAGAGTAAAATTGTTCTTTTTGGGTCCAAGGGCCACAGGCAGTTTGTGAGACGACCCCCAAACTCTGAATTCAAGCCACAGTACACAGTGAAGACAGTGAAGCATGGAGGTGCAAGCATCATGATATGGGCATGTTTCTCCTACTATGGTGTTGGGCCTATTTATCGCATACCAGGGATCATGGATCAGTTTGCATATGTTAAAATACTTGAAGAGGTCATGTTGCCCTATGCTGAAGAGGACATGCCCTTGAAATGATTGTTTCAACAAGACAATGACCCAAAACACACTAGTAAACGGGCAAAGTCTTGGTTCCAAACCAACAAAATTAATGTTATGGAGTGGCCAGCCCAATCTCCAGACCTTAATCCAATTGAGAACTTGTGGGGTGATATCAAAAATGCTGTTTCTGAAGCAAAACCAAGAAATGTGAATGAATTGTGGAATGTTGTTAAAGAATCATGGAGTGGAATAACAGCTGAGAGGTGCCACAAGTTGGTTGACTCCATGCCACACAGATGTCAAGCAGTTTTAAAAAACTGTGGTCATACAACTAAATATTAGTTTAGTGATTCACAGGATTGCTAAATCCCAGAAAAAAAAAATGTTTGTACAAAATAGTTTTGAGTTTGTACAGTCAAAGGTAGACACTGCTATTTTTTTGAACACACCCCTTTCAACTAATTGCCCAATTGCACAGCCTTAAGAGCGTGCATATCATGAATGCTGGGTCTTGTTTGTTTTCTGACAATCTACTGAACCTACTGGTAACTTGTTTGCCACGTAGCAATAAAAAATATACTAAAAACCTTGATTATTCTGGTTAGTCACATTGTACTGCTATTATTTTGAACAATACTGTATATATATATATTTTTTTTTTTTTTTTTTCCAATTAAATGTGTATACAATATATCAAATGTAAGGGGTCCATTTTCCAGTAATTATAGTAATTATCTGTATTGCTAACTAGAAAAACAGGGAAAAGAAACTGCAAAGGGGTGTAACAATAAATAAAAATAAAAAATAAAAAACACATAAATGCTGTGTGAAAAATAATATTTACTGATATATTGTAAATTAAATGGCTGTAGAGTGGCAATAATTTTTAATAATATGTGTGAATACTGATTTTTACCGATATATCGGAAACTAAAATATTGTTTTCTGTATCAGTCTTACCCTCCGTTGCGTTCGTTGAGCTTCTCCATGTACTGTGCAAGTATGTCCACCACTTCGCTCTCAGATAGCTGCAGGTTTCCAGACACGTTGCAACGAAGATCATTCCAGTCAGAGCGCAATGTCTCAAAGTCCATGCTATTGACGGAAAACGTCCTCTGCCAATTAATGGTCTCCTCCGCCCACCCGGGGCGAGGCTCCACGTCCTCATAACTATACTCTGATTGGCCTCCGTCCTCCTCCGGTTCTGGGTCAGTGTCCGGCCGCTGCTGTTGGGACTCGGTTATCTCAGAGGTATGCAAGTAGGAAGTGACACGGAGAGGACCAGTCGGAAGCACGTTCTCAGAGTTAGTGGACGGAGGGGTGGAAGCAGGAGGGGGTCGAGCGGTTGTGATGGGCCTCAAGGGACGCTGGTGTTTTTCCCAGACGCCTCGTATCCTCCTCTCAAAGCGGCTTGGGATTGATGCTCGGTTTGGGGCCACAGGGTTTTCACCTGGCTTGCTGCAATTGGGGCTCGCTGGAAAGACCTTGCTCTCTTGCAGAGGAGACCGCACAAATAACTGGGATGCACGCAAAACTCCTTTATTGAGCCTTGGTCTGGCACTGAGGTTCACCAGCTTTGTGGTTTTGCCGCTCTGGTAGAGGAAAACGCCAGGGAAGACCTCTCTGGGTTGGCGTGAAATGGGTCTTTGCTTGTCCTTGGCAGGGCGAGGTCTTGTGACGTAGATTTTGTTGTCCTCTTTCTTGCGTTCCTTGTTGGTGTGGCTGTTTCCAGGATTGTGGCTGTTGTCATGAGCTTGGTTGTTGCCTGGGGAAGGAACGGTGAGGGCAGGATTGCTGAGGGTTTGCTTGGCTCGACTGTTGAGAGCCACCAATGAGGATTTCGGTGGGAATAGCAAAGCCGATCTGCTTATTTTCAGTGAACGATCCTCTGACCAGCCTTCTCGAAAGTCCCGGTGGTCTTTTTGAACCCAAGTGAGAGAACGACCTCGCACCACACTCACACTTTCTGGTAACCCTACCTTAGCCTGATGGTCCAGAGTGTCTTGGTCTGTCTCTTGAGGTTGAGACCCAACCACCTGCCTTGCTCTTGAGAAAAAGCGCCTTTGCTCTCTCCTAAAAGCTGGGTTGTCCAGCTCTACCTCTTTCTTCTCCAGCATTGTGGCAACAGGATTTTCAGAAGGACTTGATGTATGATTTGATTGGCTAGGTTGGGCAGATTCCTTTGCTGACTGGGTGCCAACAACTTGTGCTTCATCCTCTGGATCTGCCCCTTCTTCTTCTTCAAGAAAATCTAAAGCAAAACACCACAAACAGACACTATGACTGTTCCTCCACCAGTTGAGGTTAACTTCATAAAGAGACCTTATATAAGACCTTGAAATGTATTCATAGCAAGACTTTAAAGTATTAAACTTCTACAAGTGACACCTTCTGGAATTGCAATATGTTTGAGAGACCCTGCAATAGACGTAGTGAAATTGGACATACCATACCTGCAAACTTATCGCCTTTTTGCAAAACAAATATTTCCGACACTGAAATAGGCTTTAGAAATCAGAGGAGCTTATATGGGAATACGGATGTATATCTAAGGGAACTGACAGTCTTCTGAAAAGTTTTGATGGCATTTTCTTTTCATCTTAACTCTGTGTTATGTCTAATAAAATATTGTTCGTAAGTGCAATGCTGCTTTGTATACTTTGTGACAATGGTAACCACTGTATTTCTGTTTTCCATAAGTGCCACCTACTGGCAGATAGTGAATTAGCATTTTTATTCAGCTGGTCTTCCGTTATTGTTCATACTTTTGTAGATAACTGTAAAGTTGTTAAATAATTTTTTACAGTAATTTTACAGTTCAGGATGTTACCAAAAACATTGGAGTTGCTACCTAAATAACACGTAGTTCTATTTTAATATCAGAATTTTCTGAAAATATTTCAAATGATGAATCCAGTTTGTCTTGATATGAAAACACCTTTCGGCAGCAATTTTCATTTCGTTGCCTTAACCCTTTGAAAATATTCACAACTCCAGCAATTCATTTCTCTTCTGGCTCCAACCCAAGGCCATTATCTTCTGATGAATATGTCTGTCACGTTCTAATAAAGCAGCTTGTGACTGAACGATGCTCTAATGAAGTGTTATTCCTCTTCTGGATCACTGATCACTCACACAAATGAAAACTCACCATCAGGATTAGGGAAGAAAAATGGCCTGTCATCTTCCTCCTCATCCATCTTCATGTATTTATAGAAACCAAACCTGTTAAAGAGAGAGAGACATGGAGAGTGAAAGATCAGGTCCATGAAAGAGAAATATAGGGTTTTAAAGCAATTTATTTATTCATCTCTTTTTCAGTGGTCGTAAGCGATTCAGAGTAACCATTTCAATTAATCTACTATATGATGAAGTTTTAAAATTTCTTTCTTGATAAATGTCCCTGCTCTTACTGTAAACACAGACAGACAAAGACAGATAGACTGATAGTTAGATAGATAGAGATTTAATGCAATTACAGTCTATATGAAAGCTTACTTCTCCAAATAGATGGGCGACTCTCTGTAGAAGCACTTGTTTTCTCTTTCCATGTGGGTGAGACGGGTGAAGTCATTGGGAAAGACAAAAGAAAGATAGACCTGCAGACAATACACCAGACATGACAACCTCGATAATTAACTTGAAATGTCACTCTACTGATCAGTAGAATATGTCTGTGAACACTAGATAAAAGTGTATTGTGTAGCATATACTGTACTGTATGCTGCCTACAATTCTTTTGAAAAATAACATGCAGAAGTATGCAACAATATACATTTAAATATCTTTTACTCTTTTAATCAGGCGAGTTTTCATCTCCGGAAAAAAAAAACACTAATTTTGGAATTTTAATTCATTTTGTGTATAATGTCTTTACCTTTGATATTCAAATGTCATTAAAAATCTATACTGTTCCAGGTTCACTTATTGCAAATTGTAGGTCAAGTTAAGCACACTGCATTGTGGGATATAGAAAAATCATACTCCTTCTAAAATGCAGCATTTTGAAGTCTGATTTGGCAAAACAAATGTTTGCTTCATTATTTGATGCAGTGATTTGATTGATTATCAGTGATAAACAAAAATCAAAATTAGAATATAAAGATTATAACTGATGATACGTTGTGTAAATGTGCCCGTTTATAATTGCTCTCTTCGATCTGAATTGTTTTTGCGCTTTGATTTGCTTTCATGGTGTGCCTGCAATTACTTTTGTCAGCCAAGAGGGGGCAGTAATCGCACAGGAAGTTTCAGTACAATACAGCAGCAAGTAAATATGGCAACAGGTGCAAGTGCATTGTTACTCAAAAGGCATTTTCTGTTGTACTATTTGGCAAAATGTGAGCAGAAATATATCTTTGTTAAACTCACAAACTGTAGGCCTTGGTAGCGAGCGATAGGGAAGTCTTTGACCACATATGTTGGCGAGTAGAGACAGGCCGGCAACACATTTTCAAGATGAGTGGGGTCAATCATGGGAACTATAGAGAGTATTGTGAGAAAGACCAGATTTGTACATTATCAAAGTTAATTTTTACACAATATTTGTCATTCAGGAACACAAATAAAAAAGACAGAAAGGAAGAAAAACTATTTCAGTGGACTCAATAGCAACAGAGAGGCAGAGGAATTATATAAAAGGGGACTGGAAAGCAGACCTGAACAGACAAATAGAGGCTTACTGTTGAAGAAGGTGTCGCGCGGGTCTGGTTGCAGCATATCGGCGCCGTGTTGGCTGTGGGTGTGGGTCTCTGCTGGGACGGGGCCATGGCTGGCCAGTGTCTGAGGAATGTGATCCACATGGTTCATCTTCAAACTGCTCTCATCTTTCACAAAGAAAGAAAACAGAATGATTAATGGAGATGAGAAGCCATTTCTCATGAATGGGCCTTACACAGTAAGCTTTTTAAAAGGCAACATGAAGCAGCATACAAAACACTTAAAAAAAACCTTTGAAACTGACCACATGATCAGCAACAACAACAAAAAAAGAATAGAAAACTGCCATGCCATAGCAACCACCCAGAACACACTATAAACCACCCATAATGCCATATTAACCACCCAACAACAAAACACCCTGTTAAGTGCCTGGCAGCCCTCTGATACATAGCAACCCCCAGAAAACTCTAGAGACTGCATAATAACGCTCTAGAAACCAAGACCCACATAGAAACCATCTAACAACACCCTAACTGCTCAGCTACCCCCCGAAAACCACAGCACCTTGCCTAACACTACCTTAGAAACCACTTTTGTACACAACTCCAACAACCCAGAACACCATAGAACCCCCCCATTATGCCCACCTAACACCACAATAAACACCTGGTACACCCTGACAAGATCGTATCATCTTCACAATGTTTACCAACTCTCAGAAAACTCTAGCAACCATCCAACAACACTCTAATAACTTCTTAGCTACCCACCAAAAAACATAGCAACACAATGCCAACTGTCTATCAATGTCCAGGCAACTAGGGCTGGGCGATATATCTAACGATATGATCATGCGCATCTAATCAGTAAAGCTGCTTCCATGATCACTGCTAAAATCGCCATCACCTGCTTTTAAATGGAGCAGCATTTAATAGACAGAGCCGTAGATCGCTGACAACCTACACAATATTGTGCTCATTATCGAAGGCGATTCATCTGGGATAATGAACGCGATATTGCGTAGCTTGATAGCGATATACGGCTCTGTCTATTAAATGTCACTCCAATTATAAGCAGGTGATGGCGATTTTAGCGGTGATCATGGAAGCAGCTTTACTGATTAGATGCGCATGATCATATCGTTAGATATATCGCTCAGCTCTACAGGCAACCTCTCTATAAAACCACATATCAACACTTCAACGTTCTTGAGAACGCTCAAGAACCCACATAACCACCAGCCAGAACCCCATTGCAACTGCATATCAACCTTATGAAATGCTCTGTCTGACTGTCTGTCTGTTTAAGCTCAAAGTCAATGCCTTGCTAAAATGTGGGTCACTCCATATCAGAGACAGCACAGTGTCTGGGTGACAAATGAAGGTGCCACCCTTCAAACAGTGAGGACCACCAGAGCCACTCCACGCAGATGAGACAGGCTTTGATGTGTGCTTGAAACCCAAGAGAGAGCAGAGGTGGCTGTTGTCACACACTCGGCACTTTAATGTGTGTGAGACGAACACTGTGAAGTGCTTAAGCTCTGTGTTACGTTCAAAGGGAGTTCACATGAAGGTCAACGATACCAGCAGCTCAGTTCAAATAAGAACCAAAACGAAAGGGAACATACTCAAGTGTTTAATATTACAATACCAATAACGGACTAAACAAGAACTTTCCATTCAGGTCCTGGGCTATTTTAACACACCACAGAAAAACAAGGTGTTCAAAATATAAATTTCTCACAGATGCAACAGCCAGTGATGGCATGCTCTGTTTTAGTTGCTCTTATTCGCGCATCGAAACGTCTCCTGGGTCTTATGCTGTGTTCACACCAAGCGTCTGGCGCGAATGATTTCAATGTTAAGTCAATGCAAAGGCGCGTTTACGTGCATCTGGAGGTCTCGCGGTGCGAATGAGACGTTTAGTTCGCGCGAATGACGCAAATTTAGCATTTGGCGCGAATAGTGCTTTTGTGCATTTAAGCGTTTTACGCGAATTCACGTCTGCTGCCGATTTCAACATTTTTAACTTTGCCGTCAATTCGCGCCAGGTTTACCAATCAGGAGCCTGCTAGGAGTCATTCATTCAACAAGGAGGAACGACTGATGTTGTCAGTGAGCAGTCAACCGGAGCTATATGACAAAAGTTCATTTTTCTATAGAGACAGGAATAAAAAGGACCTATATATATATATATATATATATATATATATATATATATAACATATATATTAGATTATATTAGATATATAACATATTAATAGATTAATTGAAGGTCTAGCAGAGGTGAGGCTGCTCTTGGCGGATACATGATGACGGAGCTCCCACTGATCGCATGGAGCTCATCTCCGAAATCGGCGAAACACATTTTTTAAATAGACACTGTCCTTATAAATAAACCGCATATGAGTTTAAAACAATTACATTCTCGCCTGAAATACTTTTAAAACTACATTTCATGACACGATAACAGTTATATTTTGAAAATTATCCGAATAAAATGGCGGCTGAAAATGCTAAGTGAACTCAGCTGGCAGAATGACGCGAATTCATGTCTGTTGTGAAGTTAATTTCACGTGCGAATGAAGCGAATGATCTCAAAATGTTCAAGCGGCAAACTAGACACGGTAGACGCGAATTTGACGCTCTATTCACGTTTGGTGTGAACACAGCATTACACTTACAACCCTTTGGTTGTATCAAAAACCCTGCTGTCATGACAAACTATATGAATGGGGTTCTATATTATGCTGCATATAATACGCCATGTATAATGTATAATACAATCACAATTCTGAAGGGAATTAATTTCATAGTATTTGACACTTAATGCAGGAAAGCCCTTGTCAGAACTCAATTTTTCACCCAAGGCATTCAAGCAGAACTCTGACTCTTTTAGGAGAACTGATGGCTTTCAGCAGCCCTGTTGCCTAGAGACACATTCACCACAACCCTTTACCTCCAACAGCGGTGTCTCTGAAGAACTTAATGTGTAAAAAGAAAAGAAATCTGTTGCATTAATAGTTTATAGGGTGTTTTAACATTGAAGAGAAAAAGCTTTTGCTCTTTTATAGCTCATGTGCTTTCTTTTAAGCATCCTTTCTTTCTTGTAAAATTACAGAGCATAAATAAAAAGTGACACAAATGAGAGTCGTGTTTTATGTTTAGAGTATTGTGGCCAGCATAGCTCAGATAACTTTGCATAAGATTCATTTTCTGAGAAATTAGTTCATGTTGAACTGATCATCCATCTGTTTCCATTCCTTTGGCCGGAGATGCTGGAATAGGCTCCAGTTTACCCGCAACACGGGACAAGAGGTTTGGAGGAGTGGTTCCTAACCATGTCCCTGGAGTTACCCCCAACACTGCACATTTTGCATGTCCCCTTATCGTTAGAAAAACTCCTGAAATGGGGGTTTCAGATGAATAAAACATGGAAAAACCACAGTATTGGGAGTAAACCAGGAACATATTGGGAATTGTTGGATTAGTAGAATGGAAGTTCACACTGAGTTCCCCGACTTGCGGTTGCAGACTTTGGTATCTAGGCAAATCCTGTGCAAAAATTTTAGACATTGCTGGCATGTCCTCTGAAATCCAAGAGGAGATGAGAGATTCTTCAGGTATTTTTTTCTCAGGAGAACCACCAAAAGCAGGGTATTTCTACAAAAGTCTCCATGTGAGCTGATGCCATTGCTAGGAGAAACTATTTAAATCTTATAGAGATCTTTCCAACTTGAATGTAAACTCTACGAGGCCAGAGTGTGTGTGCTGTGAAATGGTTGAAAACAGGTAAGCTCCACTGTGTTACAAGATTTGTACTGAAGACACTTCCAAAAGGCTATTCGTGAAAGTCATCATCACTACGCCAACAGTAAGCAAGCTACGGATCTCCCTTTGAGAGATCTTTATAACCTTGTACTTTTTCCAGTGTCCTTTCTCTCTTCATGTCACAACAGCTCTAAGCACATTTTCACATACCTCAGGGCACTGGCACCGAAAAGTGTTAAAAGCAAACTAATGTACTGTCCACTAAACTTATCAATTCTCTGTAGGACGCTATTAAAAGTCTTTGCGCAACTTTAGGGCACGGAAAACAACTTTAAAGTGTAATGCGGCTAATACATCTAGTCATTTCAAGCCAGATGGGACACACTGTACCAATCTCTGCACAAAGACCAGCGACTGGAAACAGCCTCTGGCAGAAGGAGTCGCTGTCATCAATCTCAGTGATCTTGAAAAAGCCACTTTCTTCCTTCCTGGCAACTCTCGGAGGCACCGTATGTTTTCATAAACATTTCACAGCGAAACCTCTCAAGCAACTCGGAGAATAACATCAAGGACTAAAGTTCAAACGGTCTCATCAGCAAGCCACCCAAACCACGATGGCTAGTCAAAGCTGGTTAGTTAGGAAATTGGTGGAGTTTAAGAGAGGTTACCTGTGTACAAGGAGATGTAGGCGGAATCGATGACCTCGTACTTGAGTCCTGGCAGGAAAGGGCGCCACTGTAATAGAGACAAAAGAGGGATGGTTAGAGAGAAACTAGCCTCAAGCCTCATGCGGCACAGCCACAGTTGGCCAACAAACCATTCTTAGACTGCATTAAGCATAATGCACACCAAACCGGCAAGATCCGGCTGAAATCAAAAGTTTTAACAATTTCTTGGAATCAGGAAACATAGGTTTTCATCAGTCCACCAGGAAATCATGTTGCGTTTAGGTACCAATTGAATGCTACAAGTGCTTTTGAGAAACAATCAGTTGCAGGATTTGATGAAGTAGTGAATGAGGTTCATGCTATTCAATTGTTTGAATTTCGTAGGATACACTTGAGAAAGCAGTTACTGTTGCTTAATTAAAGGCATAGTTGGACCAAAAATACAAATTTAGGAGTACTATTTAATGTTAATAAAATTCACAATTCATTTCAGTCTCATGTCTCAGAATATATATATATATATATATATATATATATATATATATATATATATATATATATATATATATTAGGGCTGTATTTTTAATCAAATTAATCAGAATTTTAAGTGGATTAGTCACTATTTGCAATTACACCTGAATCCTAACCATTTTTTTTTCTGAAATGCGTACCAAAAGATAAATAACAGGACACAGATACATAATTTAATTTTCATGTATTGATTCATCAATATGTGGTTCTTTTTTTTCTGAATTTCAAAAGTTTAACATTTACTTAATCAAATTTACCTGAGCACTATATCAAACCATGCCATTTAACTACAGATAGTGTAAGAGTTTTAGGTGAACCAGTGGTTAAATATAGCCACATATCTATGAAATTATGCATAGAGAAACTCGAAAGAATGAACTCAGAAACACAAACATGCACCTTCTGCACTCTGGGCACTCTTGTTTTTAGGAGGTGTTCATTTGCTCTGCCACAATACTTTAGGATCGATATTTTCACGTTCTGAAGGCTTCAAGTGCCAGTAAAACCAAGTAAAAATGCAAATGCTTTTTCAAACAGCTGTAATTTTCGCTGCATTGCATGTATGCGTTCTGCGCATGGGCAGTGTGAAACACAGGACGCTACAACAGGAAGAAGCTCCAGCAGGGTATCAACTACCAAAGTCATCTCTGTTTATCGAGCTTGGCATGAATGTATTTGAGAGTAACTGGGGTAAAACCTTAAGCTTCTTCGGTGTTTTCGTCGCGGCGCTCGCCGCTGTTTTTTACTATCTTGAGAATTCGGAGATCGACGAGACTTTCCTGACCTAAATAATTTGTCACACTGCGCATGCGTGAAATGCGTTAAAAAATTTGACGTAATTAACGACAAACAACTAATTAACGTCGTTAACGGGCTATTTTTGATAGCCCTAATATATATATATAAATATATATATATATATATATATATTTTTTTTTTTTTTTTTTTTCAAAACTAGAAAAGTGCTACTTTTCTATCGTGAATGTGCTGAATCTGCTGATGTAATTACAACCGCTAATGTTAGAGAAGGGGAGAGGGAGGCCAGGAGAGAGATGAGCTCTCGTGCCTCAGTTGGTAAAAAATATTAGCCAATCAGCATCGAGTGTTCACTTTCAGCGCTGAGGAGTGTTGAGAAAAGAAACCTCGTAAGGGAGGCTAGCCTCTCCTCTGGTACTCAACCAATAATCATAGAGACATAAATTACACACTATTAGTTTGAACTTCTGGCACTGTGCTTGCGGGGGGGGTTGAAACTTTTTAATTCATAAAAATAAATCATGAGAACATAAACTAGATGACGCCATGCTGTAATTAGCATATTTATGAAGTAAGTGCGTCGTATTGTATTGCCTCCCTATGCTCACATACTGCAATTTAATTTATCCGGTTATTTGAATTCTCAATAAAACTGTTTTTATTACTATATTTTAATGTTTCTGTTGTCAGTCAACGGAATGAATATTATAATGACTGAAACACGGTCCATTAAGACTACATAACCAGCTCTCAAACATTAATCTGCACTAATGAAATCAAATACACATACGATAAAGTCAATGGTTGTGCTGTGACTGATGTCGGCTATACTTGCTTGTAAAATAGAGTTAGAAGCAACATATTTTTTTTTTACTGAAAGTGCTGTTCCTCTCTGTGCTTGCTGAACACAGCAGAGAGAGAGGCCCGCGCTGGGAAAGAGAGACCTCGCGCTCGTGCGGCAGCCCCAGAGAGTCTCAGAGACTAAATAATGATTGCCCAAAAGTCGCTACATTTGTCGCTAGTTGCTTTTTTGGAAAAAGTGTTGCTAAATCTAGCGACAAAGTGGCCAAGTTGGCAACTCCACTGCCCAGCGGGCCGGCTTCAACTGTCTCGTAAGTGTTGATAGGCTATTACTCGTGAGGTGTAACCAATCAGATCAGCAAGTCTGCAGAGTGGTGAATACAGAGAGGCTGCGCGGCAACTATATCAGAGCCAGCCAACTTAGCGCATTTTCAAATAAAATTGCACCCTGGTGATATTGAATATTTGATCGCCAACAGATTTACCAAGCTGTCATTCAAATAGTATATATACAAAAAAAAAAAATGAAATTTTTTTTTGAATCTGTGAAGTAATAAGACAGAGTTTTGTACAAAGTATTGCACAAAGTGATGCAATCACCTCTTGTCAAAACACATCTTATCAAACTCTTTAATGTTGGCAGGCCACTGGCTGATTAAAGCTTTGAAATGGTGTAGACATGTAGCAACTGTGCCTTAACAAGATGTGATGTCAATTTTCTGACTTCACTAAAAGTGGAAATGTTGTGCAACCAACAAATATTACCCTGGAACTATAGAAGATAGAGGAAAATCTGCATTGCTATTTATTAGTCTACATTTCAAGCAAGGTGACCCTCGCTAAATAGATTCACCAGGCCAATCACAACACAATACACAGAAGGAAATGAGAGACACACTCACATCAACAGCAGCTTCTTCAGCTGCACACTTACAAACCATCAGACAAGCTACAATTCTTTTAATGACGTTGTGCAATTACCATGTCACTTCTGCTTATGCTCGCTGAAATGAGGGGAGACAGGCTATTTTCCACAACCACACACACACACTCATAACATTATCGAGGAACGATCAGTTCAAAGATATGTTTCACTTTGATTGTGAAAATATGATTTTTGTGTAAAGCGAGCATGCAGTATATGGTTACATTTCATGAGAACATTTTCATGTCATTTTCCCCTCCATTTTCTTTAGGACATTTATGCACATTTAACCCTAAAACATTAACCTCAAATTCTCATCATTCTGACTTTCATAATCATCATATTTTTATGCAGTTTAACAATAGAACCATCAACTAAATTATAAATGATAAAATACACTATAAATAATATATTTTATAATCTTAGAATAGCACCCTTCTTTGTATAAGAAAAAATGTGTTTAATTTTTTTTTTTTTTTGTCATGTCACTGGCTGATTTTGTGAGATGCACACACACACACACACACACACACACACACATATAAATTCAGAAACTAGGTCTAGAATTACGGATGAATATTAGAGGCACTCTAACAGAGATTGAGGCAGCATCCACTAATATCACTTTAAAATATAATAAAACCCATTGGCAGTTATAAGTTCTCTTCTTTGTGATAAATACAGGTGTCTGGGTTTGTGGACAGTATAATCATTCCAGGTTTTAGAAAAGAGAGTAAGACAAAGTGCATGAGAAAAAAGAAATGTGATGTGGCAGAGAAAAGGCTCTCTTTTTTTTTGACCAAATGCCTTCAGCGTGAGAACCTCTCAATGGTTCCCAGGAGGATATTAACTTAATAAAATGACTAAATGATGCTAATTAAAATCTAATATCGCAGAATTGTAAACAACAGCCATTCAAATACATTGAACTATTGTTTTTTTTTCACAGTAGAGGGAAGGAACAATTTATAGTAATCATAAGGAGCTTAAATTTGATTTAAATATCTATGCTATATGTGCCCATTGAGAAAGCTAAAGAAATGTGTGTACTATGAAGTAGCTGTTCCTGTCTTCATGGTCTCATGTCCCTGATGACATTTCTTCAGTGAAACAGAGGTCCGAATCACTGGCCTGAAGCATTCAGTGTGAAGAGACAATAAATCAATACAAGGAAAACAACAAAATATAACAACATAGCCAGAAAAGTGCAAGTGTTGCTGACAGTATCTTATTATGCTCGGTGACTCACGAATGTGTAGCCACAAGTGCATTTTCAATGTTGTTTCTCTATCAAGCGTTCTGCCAAAGTTAAATTAATGTGAATGTCAAATCATCCACACACACACAAAAAGGAATGGTTCACCCAAAAATGACAATTTGCTTAAATGTGCTCATCCTCTGGCCATCTAAGATGTAGATGAATTTGTTTCTTCATCAGATTCTGAGAGATTTAGCATTTTATCACTTGCTCACCTGTGGATCCTCTGCAGTGAATGGGTGCCGTCAGAATGAGCGTTCAAACAATTGCTTCAAAGCAGCTTTTTAATTTCAAACTGTTGCTTTCAACCCCAATACAAGTCCTTTATTCATACTATTGCTTTTTTTTCTGGTGAAAAAGAATTCATAAAGACTTCATAAAATATTAACTCATAAAATATTAACTGATGGACTGGAGTGGTGTGGATTATTGTGATGCTTTTATCAGCTGTTTGGACTCTCATTCTGACGGCACCCATTCACTGCAGAAGATTTCATTTCTTTAACAGCTCTATTTGGTTTATTCAATGCATGTCTTTCAGCCATAACATCAATTCACACTAAAGGGAGCACCATAGGGGAATACATCTTTCCCCAAATTAGTTGTTCATAAATTTGTTTTCATCGTCAGATTATTAATTATTTATTACATGAATTTAACACTCTTATGGTATATATATATATATATATTTTTTTACCAAAAGTAATCCATTAAAAAATAAATAGATAAAGGTTTAAACATTACATAATAATCATCATCATCATCAATAATAATAAAATATTGTCTTTTATTAGATAATTTCTTACTTTTTGACCCAGAAAACCATTGACCCTATATTTTGTAAATATATATGTTGTCATGAGATCTTTTCTCAGTCCAGAGCAGACGGTTAAAGACAGGAAATACATTCAGAACATTTCATTTGGAGACCCTTTTTCTATTTGCTCAGTCCTTTCAGTGAAATGAAGAGCAGCCAGCTGGAGCTAAATTAAACCTAAAGTAGTTTGAAGCACTCTCTCTCTCTCTCTCTCTCTCTCTCTCTCCCGCAGAGCGTGTGCTATGATGCTTGCTGATGGCTTCCCAAAAGGGTTAGGGCTGAAATTGTTATTTTTGGCATTTTTGATGATAATGTGATGACATTCATTTGTTTTATCATGATTGTTCTGTTTCTTTCTAATGAAACAGAAGAACTATTTATGTTTCCAGCATTGTCTGTGTAATTAGTGGAGATAAATGGCTTTTTTATTTCTTAAATAAAAAACTTACTTACTTATAACTGTGTTTTTATCACTGTACTGTGGGCCACCTTACCCAACGCTGTAGCAGACCATTGTGTATTCATTTACAGGGGTTTACATCACTTTTGATTCCTAAGATATAAAAGCAGTTATATATTTTCATAGATACCCATTTATACTCTTGGTCCCCCGTTTGCAGCTGTAACAGCTTCCGCTCTTCTGGGAAGGCTTTCTGCAAGACATTGGAGAGTTTTTGTGGGAATATTTGACCATTGATCCAGTAGAGTATTGGGCATAATAGCTTGCGATCTCTGTTCCAGTTCATCTCAATGGTGTCCAATGGGGTTGAAGTCAGGGCTCTTTGCGAGCCACTCAAGTTCTTCCACACCAAACTCATCCAAACTGGGCCCGGTTCCCCGATAACGCTCACTCTTAGCGCGCTAAGAAGACCTCGAAAGATATATCTAACCAAAGTTGTTTATGTTGTCTAAAGCACTATTCGGACGGGACTAGTTTTCTAAACTACGTTTGAGTTTCGATTCTTACCACCTGACGTCTGTGATTTTCATGTACCAATTCGGACGGGACTAGTATCTCCGTGTTTATTACAGAGGTGGGAGGGTCTGATTTGTGCATCTGGGCGTCACAGAGATCACGCGCTCTGTATGCGTGCATTGCATTCATTCAGAATGTTTGCCTTAGTATTATTACACGATAAATACTAAATGGCTAGCATAGCAAAACCATGTTAATGTGTGGTTCCTTTAGTTTAACTTGTTTTCCTTTTTTTTTTTTTTTATTAAATGTAGGCTAATTAAAACATTATGTAACTGAGTAGCTAAAAGAACGTGAGTAATCTTACCTGATGCTGATATTACAATAGCCGGTATTAACAGTTTACGCGATCTTGCTCTTGATTTTATTATTTGTATTTTTTATTATTATTATTATTTATTTGCCGCTAAGCAAATATATCAAACATCTGCGTGGTAAGAGCATCTACGGTAATTCACGTTGGCCAAAACACACAAAGAAACGCGTTGTGAAATAAAATATCACCGGCAATCACAGACATTCGCATTCAGACGGGATTAGTTTTCTCAGAGGATCACTGAGTTTGCTGAAAAACGGTAGGTAATTTGCTCTGGAATTATCACAGAGGTTGTGTGAGAAAAACACAGAGGTGGCAGATTCGGACGGGATTAAAATCACCAAGTACGTCTGTGGAACGCAGATTTCTCTAACGACCCCCTGTAAAACTAGTCCCGTCCGAATAGGGCTTAAGTGTGTTCCCCGAAGTGTCCCTTAGGAGGCTTCTTAACACGCTGCCTCTTACGTTCGACGTTACAAGAGCGCTGTCCAAAGTGAGGGTGATGAATAAGTTGGCATCGATTGCTCAGGAATCGATTTTCCAGTTCACGCGAAGGTGCATTACAGCATTAAGAAAGACAACACGTTCTATGCAAATGAAACATTCCTCAAATTATTCCAGTAACATTTATTTTAACATAGTTTAAGTAATCAGTAAAATATAGACTATAAATTAATTATCAAATGGTCAGTAATATGTTCACACGATATGTTGTGACGGTTAGACGATCCGGGTATTCCTCGCTAATCATCCACCCTCCTTATCCCCCTGTGCGACTTGTGCCACTTATTGACATGGGTTTAACGACTTCTAAAAATTATGTAATACACTTTTATATTAATGGTAAGGTACTTTACAATCACAATTGATTGGCAAGCAGCTGCAGTTACTTCTGTTTAATGCTGTATTGATTGCCATTGGTAAATGTTTTCAATAAAAAGCAACCTATCTACAATGAACAGAGAGAGAGAGTTGGAGACAGAATATGGTCGGGAAGCAACGTATAAAATGGCACCTAGCTTAGATCGTAGACCTCTCCCATGACCTCAATGAAGCTCCCTGTAGCAATTGCAATTGTTGGACTTTAGGCCCTAAAGCAAAATTCCACCATGTTAGGCTGGCAAGCGCAGGTCTGAGAAGGTCCAGCAGCTCCATAATGACCTTTCTTGGGAAGCATTTTTTTTTTATATAGCCATGTCAGGGAAAATGCCAAAAGGGCTTAAGTTTTGCCAAAAAAAATAAATAAATAAATAAATAACATGGGCTCTGCGGCCAGCGCCATCTTTGATTCAATACAAGGACACGTTGGATCGCTGCCATAGTTGTTTGCTAACTGGACACCACCATGCTTACCCATTTATAGATAGATTAGCCATTTAGAACCAAATTGTTTGCAATATTTTCATTATCAAAAGTGATTGTCAATTCGCTTTAATGACATTACGAAATAGCCTAGGCTAATTCCCACCATATTAGTTTTTATACCAAATAAATTCAACTACATAAATAGGCCTGTATCCATTGCGAACATATTTTATTATTAGTCTTAAAATGTCCATAACACAAAATCATTGTTGAGCCACAATATTGTCAACATACCATAGTTTGACTGCGCTGATTTCTAAAGACTGCTGCACAGTAGCGTCTTGAGCTCAAACAACGCTAAGAGAGAGCTTACGAAAGTGTGACTTACAGAAGATATACTTAGAGTACGAACGTGTCGGGAATCGTGTCATAAGGTTAAGAGAGAGGTTAAGGAATAAGTTTTGGGGAACCGGGCCCTGTTCTTTATGGACCTTGCTTTGTGCACCATAGCAGTCATGCTGTAATAGAAAAGGCCTTCCCTAAACATTTCCCACAAAGCTGGAAGCATAGCATCATCCAAATTTTCTTGGTATTGCAAAGCTTTAAGTGTTCCCTTCATTGGAACTAAGGGGGCCAGACCAACCCCTGAAAAACAAACCGTACCACCAAAACGTTACAGTCAGGCAGGCAATGTTCTCCACCAAACCCACACTTGTGCAGAGAAGGATGATTCCTCACTGCACAGAACAGGTTTCCACTGCTCCAGAGTCCAGTGATAGATTGCTTTACACCGCTCCGTCCAGCACTTGGCATTGTACTTGTTGATCTGTTGCTTCCATGCAATTGCTTGGCTGTGGAAACTGATTCCATGAAGCTCCTGCCACACAGTTTTACTGCTGATAATAATGCCAGTGGAAGTCTGGAGATACTGAGCTGTGGAATCAGTAGAGTGTTGGGGAATATCATGCACCATGCACTCGGTACGCTGCTGAGTTCCTGCTGTTCGTAAACGCTTTCACTTCCCAATAATACCTTTTACAGTTGACCATGGAATATATAGAAGGGATGAAATTTCACGAATTGGCGTCCTATCACAGTACCATGCTTGAATTCACTGAGGTAGGTGGAGACAGTTGGTCAAAAAGAGGGATAAATAGATAGACAGTACTTGTCCATGTACAATAAAATAAGATTCCTACTGCATATGAATGGATATCAGAAACAAGGCACATTTGGATGCATTTTATTACGTGATTTCAGTAGAAAAGCGTGCGAGGTGAAGAACTGCGTATACATATTGCCTCTGTCAGGTCCCGCCACTGCCTAAAGGTAAGTGCAATGCTTGATGTAATAAACTGAAAGGTTTAGTACACTTGTTAAATGAAGGAAGAATCAAACAAAAACTGAGCTAGAGCATAAATGGAAGGTTCAAATCAGAGGGACTTTAAAGATGTAATGGCATAACAGCACAGACATTTACATTTCAGATCACACTTCCACAAACCAAGACATCTTTCTCTACTTCAGAGTATTTATCATTAGGGTTAGGAGTCAAACTCTCTAGCCACTAGGTTACGACTTCCCCCAAAACCTCAGAGGATTGGAACCAGAGGCTTAGCAGAGCGCACCACTCAGTTGACGCAATCAAATATGTGCAAAAATGCCCTCATAAAGATAAAAATGTATTCCTAAAACTACATTTCAGTGGCAAATATTAAAAAAGTACTTTTCTAACACATATCCGTTTAGACAGGAAAGATTGTCCGAATGACCTTTAAATGACCAAACACAGTTTATACAGTAGGTGATGTCTAGAGGTGGGTTAACCTAAATGTATTTTGCCACAAAGAAGTGTGCATTTTTTTATTGACAGCATTTATTATTTAATGAATTATATATATTTGTATAATAATATATGATTTGAATACATTATAATATTATAATATAGTTTTTTCATGCATATTTTATTTTATAATTTTAAAACGATTTACTTCAATTTTTTCTGTATTTTCTATATTTTTATGCATTAACTTAATTTAATCAATCCGTAATCAAACCACAGAAAAGGCATCTTAAACATCTTTTAATCTTTAAAAAGTCTTTCCAAGACACTGAACATATAGAAGAGCCGAGAATTAATCTGAGCAAAAACAAACAACAGAAAGAAAAATAAGTTTTAATATAATAATATTTTATTATTTTCGTTATCAAATTTATGAAATAAAATAAAATAAAAACTTAATGCTGGTCTCCTACTCTTAAAAACCCAAAGAGAGGCTTTGAGAAGTTTTCGGCTCTCTTAGGAAGAATGAATGGAGTGTTATCAAAGCTGTGAGTGAAAACATATATGACCATTCAGTCTCTTTAGCTTATATTCTCAGTCTTTACAATAGCCCATGGACTGAAAAGACTAGTATAATGGCATTTATCGAAGTGGACAATAACAGCTGTTTGGGCACTGCAGATAATGGATAGTGCAGGATTCCTGGTTGTACATGTTTAGATGTGATAAAAACTGAAATGGGAAGCGGTGTGTGTTCTGAAGTACATTAACAGACATTTCAGAAACTCTGAGCTTTAGGTGAGCGGATTCAAAACTCACCCCGACTTCAACGTGATCCGAGCCTTTGTCGTCCTGCTTGTGGAGAATCTCAAAGTAGTACCGTCTGGAGGCCATGAGACTGAAGAGGAAACAAAAGACATAAAATCTTATTTCATTTGTAAGTCCTATATATTTATAACTGCATTATCATATCATATTGTGTTAACACTTTAGAATAAGGTTCCATTAATGTTAGTTAACTACTTTGGTTAACAAAAACTATGCAAGAACAAGAACTTTTACAGCATTTAATTAATCTTAATGTTAATTTCAACATTTACTAATGCATTACTCAAAAAGTTGTGCTTGTTTAGATTAATGCACTGTAAATGAGCATGAACTAACAATGAATAACTGTATTTTCATTAACTCTTTCATAACTAACACCAATAAAGATGAATAAATATAGTAATAAATGTACTGTTCATTGTTTGTTCATGTTAATTAATACATTAACTTATGGAACAACATGGCATAACGTATTAAAGCAAGAAAGTGGATTGTTACTTTCAGATAATGGCAACAACCGTAATATGATTAAAAGCAGCGATGTTTGTGAGCGGTTTACAGTTGCCAAGCAACTCAAAAATGATTAAATATTAATATAGACATTATTTATATAAATTTATAGACAAAACAGTGTAGCAAATCATATTTTATTGTTATGTACCAAATAATACATCATATTACATCACAGATAATAATACTGTTTCGTACTATAGTGTTTCACATTGCATGATATAGCGCAACAGTGAATTATATATATTATGTTATACTGTATTACTCTATTGAATTATGCAATACGGGACATAAAATATTGATGTAATATATCAGAACACTAGCATATCATATCATATATAACATTTGCATTATTCTATATCAAATCATATTATATCAAATAAAAAAAAATATTGTGCTGTATTATATCAAATACAGCATCACATATTTTTTATATATATAAAAATATATATTTACAAAATATCAATCATTATAGTACTTTCAAAATATTGGTGACATTATTTAAATGTTTTTAGTTAAGGCTCTTATGCTCACCAAGTAAGAAAAGTAAAATAAATAAATAAAAAAAGCAGTTTTTCTGTGGAATACTTTTACTATTTAAAGTAAGTGTTTTCTATTTGAATATATGATAAAATGTAATTTATTCCTGTGATGCAAAGGGGAATTATCAGCTTCACAATTCTTCAGAAAACTTTCTAATCTGCTCATTTGCTGCTCAATTATTCTATATATATATTTTCTATACACCAGCCTGAGCGAGCGGTGTAATGCACGCATACCAGCGAACGTTCCCCGAGAGGATTTCGCCGCTTTTGTGGAGTGGGTGCTGGAGAAAAACGGATCTTCATGGACCGTCAGCACCGCCGAAGAGGATATCTCCAGCCCCACTCCCGACCCAGAGACCAGCCAGCCACCATCACGCCGCACGGAGCCAGAGCCCACCACAGCCGCAGAGCCCGAGCCATCCACTGACAGTGAGCAGGACCTCGAGAGCGCGACTGACCAGGTGTGTGAGCCGGCAACACCTTGCATCGTGGGAGTCCTCGTGGAGATTGAGGGCGTGGAGGAAAGCCCTGCCCACACTCCTGCGACTGAGGGTGAGCTGTATGCGATCTCGGAAAATATGGAGCAACTTCTGGATCTTATAGACTGGTCTATGGAGGTAATCCCTAATTTTCCTGTTTCTCCGCTGGTTCCGTCCAGCCCTGATCCCCCTGTATACCCTCTCAGTCTCCCACTCCTACCTCCTCCAGTCATTTCCTCTGCTCCATTTCCGCTGGTTCCATCCAGCCATGAATTTTCTGTTTCTCCGCTGGTTCCGCCCAGCAATTAATTTTCTGTTTCTCCGCTGGTTCCGCCCAGCCATGAGTTTTCTGTTTCTCCGCTGGTTCCACCCAGCTCTGAATCTTCCGTCTCTCCGCTGGTTCCGCCCAGCTCTGAATCTTCCGTCTCTCCGCTGGTTCCGCCCAGCTCTGAATCTTCCGTCTCTCCGCTGGTTCCGCCCAGCTCTGAATCTTCCGTCTCTCCGCTGGTTCCGCCCAGCTCTGAATCTTCCGTCTCTCCGCTGGTTCCGCCCAGCTCTGGAGTTTCTGTGTCTCCGCTGGTTCCGCCCAGCTCTGAATCTTCTGTGTCTCCGCTGGTTCCGCCCAGCTCTGAATCTTCTGTGTCTCCGCTGGTTCCGCCCAGCTCTGAATCTTCTGTGTCACCTCCTCCAGGACCTGCTGGTCCCTCTGCTCCACTTCCGCTGGTTCCGTCCAGCCCTGATCCTCCTGTCCTTTCTCCCATCCTTCCTCTCTCTCCTCCTCCTAGACCAGCCAGTTCCTCGTCATCCCTGCTGGTGCCAGTCAGTCCCGCAGCTCACCCCCGCTGGACTGCCAGTCTCCAGCTCCGCCTTGGCGCGTTAAGGCCCTGTCTCTGCCTCCAGCCTCCGAGCCCTGGACTCCTCCTCGGCCCTTCGACCCAGCGGCTCCGCCTTGGCTCTTAGCTTCCTCGTCTCCACCGTGGCCTGGTATCCCACCTGCTCCAACGGGCTCCCTCGTCCCTCCGGCTCCACCTTGGTCAGTCGTCGACCATCCGCCGCCTCGGGACTCCACTCCTCTGGTTCCCCTTTGGTCGCCTGAGCCTTCTGCTCCACCTAGGCCCTCCGGATCCTCGACGCCACCCTGGCTCTGCGGCTGCGCTGCTCCATCTTGGGCTCCTCACCCACCGGTGCGGTCTCCGCCTGTCGGCCCCCTGGTGTCGTCAACCCCTCCTTCACCATGGCTCCTCCCGCCGTCGACTCCACCATGGATCTCCGTCCTGGCTGGTCTCTGGTGGACCATCTGGCTCCTCCTGCTCTGGGCTCCTCCCTCCTTCCACTCCGCCCTGGTCCCTCCCTCCATGCCCCCTCGTCACCTGCTCTTGGCCTGCTCCTCGCCCACCTCCAGAACCCCTCACCCTCCCTCCGCTGGTATTCCTCTTGCGGTGCGAGGACGCACCGTTCCGGGAGGGGACGAACTGTCACGTTCATGAACTTTGTTTCCTTTTTTGGTCACCTTCCTAGTTTTGTTAATTGATTCCTCCCACCTGTTTCCAGTTCCCTCATCACCTCCTGATTGTTTAAATACCCGTTCTCCCTCGTCCGTGATTGATTGTATGTTTAGATGTTGATGTGTTGGAATGTAAATGTATTAACAAGTGATAGTGTTGTGTATAGTCTGTAATCTCCTTCGTCTTCCAGTAAAACTCCTCATTTGTTCCCGATCCTCCTCTTGTACCTTATTTAACGTTAAGCACTTAGTTCGTAACATATATATATATATATATATATATATATATATATATATATATATATATATATATATATATATATATATATAAAATATAATATAATTATAATAATAATATTTTTACTACCATCAACATTTTTCATTATTCAAAAACTTTTTATTATTCAAAACTTTTTTACAAATTATCTGATGAATAGAAAGTTCAAAAGACAGCAATTATTTGAAATAGGAATCTAGAATTCTAAATTATAAATGTATTTACTGTTATCTTTTATTGTGTCCTTGCGCACAAAATAATAATAATTATTATTATTTATATTAATAAAAAAAAAAACTTGAGTGTTAGTATATATCATGATATGTCATGTTCAGAATGATATGGGAGTTTGAACACACTTGTGTTGGTTGTGTATGAGTGAATGTTGGCTCTCTGCTGTGAATCTCATCTCATCAAAATCACATCTCCTCAAATGGGCCACATCTGCTGTTAGAGCAGCACAATTACAGCCCTGCTTGATTTCACACCCTATTACATCTCCGAATGTGACATTACAAACATCACTCACTCATCACTCAGGGCTCATTCAGTCTCAACTGAAATGTTTAACACACAACCCAGATCTTTGGGGTGAGATTCCACCTTATATTTACATGCACTAAATATTTTATATTAGGTTTTTGTTTGTTTGTTAGTTTTTGGTGCCCTGGCAATTTGAGAGACCATATTTGAGACATGAGGTTCCTGATGAGTAAATTTAACATTGCATATTCAAGAGCGCTGCTAATGAATGAGACATAATTCAGCTCAGATGCTTAACACAAATGACTTGTTTGCTCCAGTGGGCCTATGAAATACTGAGTACAAATAAAAAAGAGGGAGAAAAGACATGGAAAAGAGATACAGAACTGACAAATTGAAAAGCAAGAGAAAAACGGAGAAACCACCTTCCTACAGCAGCGCTGTAATTCAAGAGAACACAATAATACTTTATGATATAGTATAATATAATATAATGTATGTAAATAAACACATAATAGTGTGTATGCAATGCAGGAAACACACCACTGTAATGCATAACCTGTAATTACTAACCTAGACTACTTTATTACTATATAATATAATCTGTGACATAATATAATTAAATATACCATCATAAATGTATAAATAATGAAGTATATAAGATTTAGATTAAAATGAATCCTTACATATTCATATTGTTATACAATTATTTTTATAAAATAAATAAATAATACATGTAAAAATAAATACATGCTTACCCCTTCATAACAAACACTGCAGTAATGTACTGTAAAATTACTGAAAACGAGAAGAAATTTTAACGCCAACAAGACAAATAGAAAGAAGTAATAAAACATGTCAGTGTAGAAGTAGAAAATAGAGGCTCTCAGCTGGAGAAGGTGAAATTCTCGAGAGCGTGAGTGGGCCGAAAGCTCTCCGATTGAGAATTACGGTCAGAGGAGGGTGTTGGTGACAGTGCAATTTCCTCGACTTCACACCAACTGATTCGCTCTGCCCGTCTCATGCTCCACACTACAATAAATCACAGCATGTGTGCTGGAATTCTGCCAAAACAAAGAGGACCTTCACAACGCAGGAGATCTGTGGACTACTGCTCTGTTCTCACTCTAAGCGAGTTGCCCACCAAGGCAACATTTTTAGGCACCACTGTTGAAAAGGTTGTTTTAAATCAGAAATTGTATTTGGTTGTGTTGAGCTGTGTTGTGTTGTGTTACGAGTTACGAGTGTTACGAGTTGTGCGTATTTGCAGCATGTTTCTGTATTTTGTTGTATAGCGTGTATTTGCAGCATGTTTCTGCTATTTGGTTGTGTTGTGCGTACTTGTAGTCCATTTCTGTTTTTGCACTGCATTCCTGTATTTGGTTGTGTTGTGCGTACTTGTAGTCCATTTCTGTTTTTGCACTGCATTCCTGTATTTGGTTGTGTTGTGCGTACTTGTAGTCCATTTCTGTTTTTGCACTGCATTCCTGTATTTGGTTGTGTTGTGCGTACTTGTAGTCCATTTCTGTTTTTGCACTGCATTCCTGTATTTGGTTGTGTTGTGCATACTTGTAGCCCATTTCTGTTTTTGCACTGCATTCCTGTATTTGGTTGTCTTGTAAGTTTTTGCAGCCCATTTCTGTATTTGGTTGTATTGTGCGTACTTGCAGCCTATTTCTGTTTTTGCACCGCATTCCTGTATTTGGTTGTGTTGTATGTTTTTGCACTCCATCCCTGTATTTGGTTGTGTTGTAATTGTTTGCACTCCATTCCTGTATTTGGTTGTGTTGTAATTATTTGCACTCCATTCCTGTATTTGGTTGTGTTGTAATTGTTTGCACTCCATTCCTGTATTTGGTTGTGTTGTAATTGTTTGCACTCCATTCCTGTATTTGGTTGTGTTGTAATTGTTTGCACTCCATTCCTTTATTTGGTTGTGCTATGTGTTTTTGCACTCCATTCCTGTATTTGGTTGTGTTGTATGTTTTTGCACTCCATTTCTGTATTTGATTGTGTTGTATGTTTTTGCAGCACATTTCTGTATATTGTTGTTTTGCAAATATTTGCAGTGTCTTTCTGTATTTGCTTGTGTTTTGCACATTTGCAGCATGTTTCTGTACTTGATCATGTTGTGACTATTTGCAGAGCGTTTGTGTCTTTGGTTTCATTGCAAGTGTTTTCAGTGCTTTTTTGTATTTGGTTGTGAGTATTTGCAGCACATTTCTGTTTTACTATTTTGTATTTAAATACCTTTGAAAAAAAAAAACTATTTCTGAATTTAAAAAAAGTTTTTTAATTTTTTAAAATTTGAAATACTGCCCATCCCTGGATGGAAGGTCAATGCTGTGATTTTTTACAGTAACCACACACCACGTCCAAAAACTAAGAATTGCTCTAATTCCTCGTCCTAACCTCGTTTTAGTTAAACCATAGCCACAAATTAAAAACTAGTTACCTGTTTGGTTATCAACATTCTTCAAAATATCTTCTCTTGTGTTCAATAGACGAAAGAATGTGTTTTTACCACAATTTTTATCAGATTATTTCCTTCACAATTCTTCAAAGAATGGCAGTTCATTGTCTTACAAAAGAAAAGGGTTGGAGTTTATGCTGGGTCAGTGTGCAGGACTGTCTCAAAGGTGTGTGTGTGTGTGTTTGCACATTCACACATCCAGAGATGATGAATAGAGCCACAGTTAGACAGAGAGAGAGAGAGAGAGCGATAGAGAGGACAAGCTCCTAATTGTCTGATTAATTGCAAACTCTGACTCAGTCTCTCAGTAAATGTGTCGAGTCGAGCCCAGACATGAAGATGAATGCGAGGAAGAATCTAACAACCTCATTACCGTCACACTCTGTGCCAATAAGATCTGTCACAAATGTACTGTATTTTGTATGACAGAACAACATTTCAGCACAGAAACAAACAGCAGTTTGCTTATCTGGTTCCACAATGTGGCTTTAACAGCAGAAGCAAGTGACATAAATGGAAAAATATACGATACGGCACTTGACAAAAACACTCAAGCTTCAGACTCTTGACAAGAACCAGGCCAGTGCCTTTATCAATAATTCAGATGGTCTGATGGGCGCATCGCCTCCCTTAGCATGCAGCTAATGAAAAAAATAGCCAGGAAAACACAGCGTCTCTACTGACAGCAAAGTCACATCGAAGCACATTACACTGAAGTCTGACTTTATCAGAGTAGACAGTGTTTTTAATTAAAAATCAACATGAAATACAACCCCTTTTACTTGTATAATGTGATACATTTATGAAAAAATAGAAAAGAAAAAAAAAAGATAAATTAAAAACAAAATTGGACAGGACTTGATTTATTTAATTGTGAATTAATTTGATGATGAAAAGATGGATAAATGGTCAAAATACTGAGAAAACCACTGTTAAAGTTGTCCAAATGAAGTTCTTAGCAATGCATATTGCTAATTTACAAAATATCTTCATGGAACACAATCCTAATGATTTTTGGCATAAAAGAAAACTAAATAATTTTGACCTTTTTTTGGCTATTGCTAAAAATATACCCCAGTGACTTAAGACTGGTTTTGTGGTCCAGGGTCACATGTTTTTCTTTTCAGTAACTTATTTCGGTCCCACTTTATATTAGGTGGCCTTAACTACTATGCACTTACATAAAACAATAAGTACAATGTACTTATTGTGTTCATATTGTATTGTAAAACACTTTTGCTGCTATTGAGGTGGGATAGGGGTAAGGTTAGGGAGAGGGTTGGAGATATGGGTAAGTTTAAGGGTGGGTTAAGGTGTAAAGTATGGGTCAAAAGTGTAATTATAAATGTAATTACAGAAATTAAATACAGATGTAATTACATGTAGTTTTTTAAAATATAAGTACAATGTAAAAACATGTACACAATAATTACATTGTACTAAATTATTAATTAAAATGTAAGTACATAGTAATTAAGGCCATTTAATATAAAGTGGGTCCCTTCTTTTAATTAAGCTTTTATCCACATTATAATATCAGGAAAATTGTATCATCCTGACATTTCTGGCTGTTTGCCCTCTAAAAAAGAAAAAAGTATTTAAATTCAGAAATAAAAACATACAGAATACAAACATACAGAGTATTAAAGTCATTATATGTATGAATTAAGATATTTTGGAATACATTTAACAGATACAGACTGTTGATGTCAGATCAAAAAATAGATTTTGAAAGAAGATACAAATTAAACAAATATATTTTTTCACTTTGGAACAATGTATGCCACAAATTTTAAACAAGATTACAAACATATATAAAGTAAATAAAGCCAAGGGAATGTAGTTATTTAATGTATCTCAAAAGCATACAGTCTCTGCTGGAAAGGGTTCAAATATGCAAAGATGCTGGAAAACTGAAGAATTTGCAGGACCTGAAGGATATTTCTGAAGAACAGTTCTCAGTTTAACTGTTCAAAACAAACAAGGGACTCATGAACAACCATCACAAAACAGAGGATCATCAGGTAACAGAACACAGTACTAAGAACCAAGCGTTCCCAAACTGTTGAATGGGGTTATTTTAATAATTTCAGCAATTTTTTTGTCTTGTTGACTAAATGTAAACATCTTTTATGTAAAATATCTTATTCAGGACAGTACTAAATAAAAAAATAAAATGCATTTAGTATGATATCTCTTATTCTTTTTTGAAAATGATTAACATTTTCACAGATTCTGCAAGGGGTGCCCAAACTTTTGAGCCTCACTGTGAAAGTTTAGGGTCTCTTTGATGTTCTGGACTCTAGATGTGGCTCAGATCCCTTTCAATTTAAATCTATGTTTTTTTTGTCTGTTTTATTATCCATAAGACATTAGTGCTCAGAAAATCTATCAGTTCCCTTTCAGTCGGTCTCTCACGATGTCACGTCGGTGACTGATGAATTGGCATTTCACTTCAATAGACCAATCTATTTTGAGTGTAAACTAAACGAGCCAATGCACATTGGCATGCAATTATTGAGCATGAGTATAATAAGGCAGCAGGTGCAATGCATACCAGCTTTTCGCTTTGGAGCCAAGTGATAACATCGCTCTGCTCAATCCAAGTGTCTTCAATGAGCTACAAGTTTCACGCTCTCTTGAAAGCTTTGGGTGTTGGCGGTACAGCACTTCAGCAGTTGTTTTTCTTGTGTCGAGTGGATTGCGTACTTCAGGCTGCGGATCGTTCTTATGCTGTTTCACCCATGTATTTCTGGATGCGGTCGTTACCTGGCAATGGGTGATAATCACGATCTCTGCCTCACGTGTCTGGATCAAGCACGCCTAGGTGGCCTTCGCTGATGAGTCATCTTCCCATTTGCGGGAAGATGACCATCTCGGAGCTGCCTACCAGGCTCCGCTACCTTCAGGGAGGCAGAGTCCCGTTGCCGCAATCTGGGGCTCGTTCTGGAGGCCAACAGATGAGAACCACTTCCAGCGGTAGTCCGGCAATGCTTATATGTGGAATAGCTGCCTACACCTTACATGCTACGGCGCTACTGCAGGTGCACCAGGCCAAGGCACTGAAGGACCTGCACAATGGTGGTACTAACCTCACGCTACGAGCGGCGAAGGTAACTGTGCAGTCTCTGGACTGTGCGATGGCCACTATGGTGGTCCAGGAGTGCCAAAAGTGTCTGTGTCTGGTCAATATGAGGGACACTCTCAATTAAATTTGGCAAGTGGATTTTGCATACCCAAGCCACTCGCTGTGCATACAGGTATAAATAGACTACAGTTGCATCCACTCTTTTTCTTCAGAGCTGAGTGGATGAATGTGTTGATCTCCACAAAGCCATTAATCATCTGTCTGGAAGCTGTTCTGGTTGGCATCAGAGTGCGAACAGCGGTGTCTGCAGCAATTCCCCTGGGCACTTCAACTAAAAGAGCAAATCAAGGTCAGCTTGCATCTTTTTAAAGACGCTGTTCCGGCTGTGTCCTGCAGTTGTTTCCTATCCTCTGTCGACAGCCATGATCGTTGTCTTCAGTGTCTGGGCATTTAGCATGCTGAAGCTACGTTTGTGGATTGTTAATGCATTCACTATGAGCGTATGACCATGGCAGCACTGCGATCGCGCCTCTCTCTCCTCACCTCTGTCACTACCCGTGCAACCACCAGTTAGTGCTCTGGGCGATCTGAGGGTTACAGTGAGAGCCTTTGCATTGGTGCAGTCTCTGTGGACCTCTCACTCTTCCCGAGCAATTCCGCCCTGTGTTGAAACAACATCAAGGCCATTGCATCAAGCCTCTCACAGGAGTTCAGCGCCCCCTGTATCCCAGCCAGCCGCTAATTCGTCTAAAAAGTCAATAAAGCGGCCATGTTTCAGGCAACCCCGAGATGTTGGAAGCTGCTCTTTCTCAGGGGATGACGGAGACAGTGCCGCTCCTTCCCCCAGAGAAGGGCTGTTTTTTTTTCAGTTTTTGTTTGCTTCTATTCCACCGCTGGCTCAACAGCCAGTAGTACACACAAATTCAAAGAAATATCAATTTCCTGCTTCGGGTTCTCAGGCCTGTGGGCTGACAGTGAGCGATTTGCTGCTTCCTCACTCTCCCTCACGATGCCCCACTTTTCCAGCAGCCATGAAGCTGCGTTCAGAAGATCCGTTGCCTCTCCACACAGCTCTGGCCAGTCTCCGGGGACACATGAAGTTCTGTGATGATCAGTCAGAACCCAATGCATTTTGGCCTTTTCCAGCTTGACTCCTGGATCAATCCTATATATGTGAATCTTGAATCGGGCCCTTCCGTTTAAGATGTTAATGCAGAAGCACATCGTCAGATGCATCCAGCCCCGGGATTGGTTTGCAGCGGTCGATCTGAAGGATGCTTACGTTCTTGTCTCGATTCTCTCTCAACGCAGGTTATTCTTACGGTTTGTGTTTGAGGGTCGGGCATGGCAGGAAAGGGACCTAGTGCTCTGGCATTCAGGCAGTTGGGGCTTCGGGTCAACTGTGAAAAGACCAGGCTCTCCCTTGCGCAGAGAATTTCTTTTTCCAGTATGGAGTTAGACTAGGTGAGTATGGTTGTGCGTCTCGCCAGTGAGCATGCCCAGTCTGTGCTGAACTGCATGAGTTCCCTTAGAGTCAGGACAGTGGTACCACTGAAACACTTTCAGAGGCTCCTGGGACATATGGCATCAGCAATCATGCCACTCGGATTGCTGCATATCAATCATGCCACTCGGATTGCTGCATATGAGACCACTTCAGCACTGGTTACTGGTTACCGAGGTGGGCATGGTGCCACGTTAAAGTTCACGTGACTTTCACGCCAATGTGTTGCCAATCATTCAGCCCCTGGGCGAACCTTGCCTTTCTATGGGCCGGGGTGCCCTTAGAACAAGTGACTTGGCATGTCGATGACACAACGAATGCCTCCAGTACGGGCTGGTGCACTACATGCAATGGGCATTCAGCTTCTGGTTCTGGTCAGGGCCTCAACTGCTTTGGCACATTAACTGCCTTGATTTTCTGGCAGTTCTACTAGCTCTGCGACAGTTCAGGCCACTGCTGCAAGACATTTTGGACTAAACAGACAACACTGCGGCAGTTTCATACATCAACTGGCAGGGAGGTCTACGATCACGTTGCATGTCACAGCTCACCCGCTATCTCCTCCTCTGGACTCAGACGCATCTTAAGTTGCTGCGCACCATCCACATTCCGGGGCTGCTTAATCATGCAACCAACGCACCTTCATGACAGTTCATGTTCCCTGGAGAATGGCGACTCTATCCCAAGATAATCCACCTGATCTGGAGTCGATTCAGGGAAGCCACGTTGGACCTGTTTGCTTCCTACGTGTCCTCCCACTGCCAGCTGTACTATTCCCTCCTCAGCACGGATGCACTGGCACACAGCTGGCCTCGGGCTCTTTGCAATGTCAGGGAGGACGAGGAGCAGGTCTTATTGGTTGCACCTTTCTGGCCCACCAGTACCTGCTTTCTGGAACTCATGCTGCTTGCGACAGCCCCTCCCTTGTGCATCCCCCTGAGACAGGACCTCCTCTCTCAGGGGCTCAGCACCATTTTGCACAAGTGTCCATACCTCTGAAACTACCAAGTGTGGCTTCTGGACAGGACGTGGCAGACCTAGCTGATCTGTCACCTGCGGTGATTAACATGATCACTCAGGTTAGAACTCCCTCTACAAGGCAAGATTATGCACTGAAATCGGGTCTGTTCATAAACAGGTGTTCTTTTTTCCAAAAAGACACCCCAAAATTGGAGTAGTGCTGTCTTTCCTGCAAGAAAGGTTGGAGCATAGGCTGTCACCATCTACCCGGAAAATGTATGTGGCTGCCATCGCAACACATCCCAATGCAGTGTTAGCTTGCCAGGGTCAGCCCTTGTACTGAGAAAGGTGTCTATATGGTTTGGTTGCCTGTGGGCAATCCCATATGTGTATTCTTCCATGGTAAGGTTTCCCTCTCTGTAAACTCATGTCTTCCCCTTGACAGAGTATTCTGTCAGTCTCCGCTGGCAGTTGTTCCATTCCTACTCTCCTACCCAGGCCTGGGTAAGTCCATATGAGAATTTCCACACATTAACTCCCTACAGGTAGGGTGTGACCTTCATAGCGCCCTTCTCCAGAAGGCTTGCTTGCCCATCATTTCTGCCTAAGTTGTATACAAAAAGAGGGAAAGAGTCTTTCACTGAAGGTCGAAATCCCCTCTGTTAAGAAATTTCTGTGGTGAAAGGAACAGCAGCTTGTACTCGCCTGTGGTCCTTGCGGGTACCAAGGCCAGCAAATTTGCAATGGGGCAGTGGGAAGGTTATGACCTTTGCGTAGCATTGTCTGTCACGTGGCCATTTGCCAACATTGGCTACGTCAAGGGGTTGTGACAGGGTCCAGGTTGTGGTGCTTTCCAGGGCCTCATAATGTCATCACAACATAACTCGTAGTGACTGACAGATAGAAAACATCTCGGTTATGTTCAAAACCCTCCCTGATCGAGGCCAGGGACAAGTTCTCGGCTCCTCAGCATTAAACCTGAAGAGTGGATCCACCTGTCACCTATTTATACCCTTATGCACAGGTACTGGCTCAGGTGTGCAAATTCCACTAGCCAAATTTTATTGGTGTTTTCTCTTAAAATAGAGATGATTGGTGCTCCCAGGTGAATCCCCATAATGTCGTCACAACATAATGTGTCCGTTCCTTCCATCAGGGAACAAGGGTTAAGTAAGCAAGATGCTCTTTTAAGTAAATCGGAAACAAACAGTGGGACTAGTGTAGTCCTGATTCACTAAAAATGACTCTTATGGAACAGTTTTCAGTGAATAAGAATCATACAATGTAATCCTGATTCATTATTAAATGACTCTGTCACATTTCATTTTAATGTCCAATTTTCACTTTTAACAAACCATTAACTATGACTTTTGCCTCAATAAACTCCAACCTTGCTGCTTATTACTAGTTAGTAAGGTCTTTGTTGGGAACGATTAGAGTTGTAGTATATGGCCATGCAGAATATGTGCTTTATAAGTAATAATAAACAGCCAATATGTTAATAATAGGCATGATAATGCTCATGTTTTTGACAATGAGCTAGTCAAAAACATGCTGCATAGCCAAATAAGTGTGATTCATGTAAAAATGACTCTCCTGTGTCAGTTCCTTTTAGTTAATAAATTAAAGAAATGAATTGTAAGCTGTGTAGGCTGATCCATGAATGATACTTATGAGCCGGTTCTTTAAACGAACAGTTTAAAAATAACCAAACTATACAGTAAATTAATGACAATGCATCCATCAAATTAAATAATCTGAATCTAACTAAGAGTTTATTAAACAGATTCAAATTTAATCTGAAAATCTGTATCTATACCCATCACTACAAGTCATAAACTGAAGTGGCAGGATTTCCAGGTGCAAATGACACAGCGCTTTTGTGGAAATGACAGATGCCTCACTAAAACCCCTCAGATATTCCAGCCTCTCCATCTCTCTGCTGTTAAAGGGCAGAAACAGACCTGCTGTTATCAAAGGATGAGACACATCCAGTGAAATCCACCTCTATATCCTCCCTCTGGTCTTTGCCTTTCCACAGGCATTAAGGCCACCTGGTCTTCCCACACACCATTTGTCCTCCAATCGCATCATTATCCTATCACATAAGCAGCACTAATCTAATGGAAAGCCCATCAGAGACTTCATGATTTAGATTGCATGTTCGTCAGCCATTTGATGCAAGTGTATACCTTTCCCCACAAAAGTACTTTGAGAGATCTAAGAAGATTAGAACATGGAGGAAAATACTGCATGCAGAAAAAAAGAGGTTGCCAGGTATTCCCAGAAATGAAAAGATGCTCATCTTCCTGAACCCTGTTGGAACATTCAGACAATGACCTCTTAATTTACCATAAACTTATATTTATATTTAGCTTGTTCCTCTGATATATTCAAAAGACATGTATTATTAAAGCGTGTATCTATTTTACCACAATGTAGAAATCTAGCACTTTTCTTAATTGTTATTTTACACATACTTTACAACACTGGGGCCCCTTGAACTCTAAATGTTAAGAATATTTCTAAATGTAATTGAATATTTTTAGATCATTTCAACAAAATAGGCATGCACTTATATTGAATTTCTATCTATCTATCTATCTATCTATCTATCTATCTATCTATCTATCTATCTATCTAAAAATTATTCTTTTTTTTGTTTTCAAAAACATATAACCCTACCAGAGTAGTCAGATTCACAAAACAATCTCTTATGAGCTGGTTCTTTCTAGTCAGTCAGATATGTAGTACAGACCAAAGGTTTGGACACACCTTCTCATTCAAAGAGTTTTCTTAATTTTCATGACTATGAACATACAAACATACAGCAAAAACAGAGTAGTCTGATCAACAAACAAATTAATCTTATGAGCGTGATCTTTTTATGTTTCAAAAGCATACAGCACAACTGATTCACAATCAAATGACATTATAAGATATTCTTTTAATGAACAGTTCAAAGCTGTGTTTCCACTTAAATGCCTCTCACAAACAAATGTACAATGTACAATGCTCCATGTTGTAATAAGAGAAGTAGTGGTGGGATCATAGCTAAAGTAAATAAATGTTTCTCAGCAAACAAAGATGTTTCAGTAAATATGTCTTGATTCACAAGTGGGATAGTGTTCTTCAGTATAAAAGCAGGTACTCAGCTCAACTTAATATAACCAGGCATGCACACTCTGAATGGGTGCCAGTGGAGAAGTCTGTCTTTTTCTTGTGGCTAAAGCTCTTAGATAAGATACTTTATCTAATCAATGCTTTGTAAGAGTGGAAAAGACTCATGTCTGCTTCTACAGGATGAGCTATCCTGCTTAAAAAGCAAAGTGCTCAACCTCCGATCGATACCCATCATTCCCCTTTTCTTTCTCTATTCTTCAAACTCAATAATGGCATTGATTTATGATCAAGGTAATCATGATAAACGGCATTACAAAAAGTCTTAACAATGCCTACACACTTGTCTTTTTTCACTGCCGTTGCTTGATTCGATCACTGTGCTTTAGGACAAGATTGTATTCTTAAAATAATAGCTCTTTTACAAAAACTACTGAGATTTTATGTCTAGACAAGACAACATTGTCTAAAGAGTATAATTATTAATCCATGATTCTAAGATACCTACATTTTAAGGGAGTATTGCATTTGCAGAAAATGCAATCCAAGAATGCCCTGCACTTAGCTTGGTAAAAAAATTAATTAATTGAAAGTATTGGAATCTAATTTTGATTTGAGTTTATTGTGCATGTTGCAATAAAAACACTATTGTGAATGTGAGTATCTGGTACTTAGCTTAACGGCATGCTAAAAGAAACTCTGGATTCAATTATGGTTTGATTTTACCATGGACTTCACATACAAAACGCCTGGTTGTTAGTATAGCAAAATGCTAAAGTCAACTTAATTGCAGTCAGTCGTGGTTCGCATTTACCATGCACTTTGCAAACAAACCTGGTTAGCAGCATGCTAAAGCCAAACTCAACAGGAATCATTGGACATAGGACAACCATAGGACAAGCTTTGCAAGCAAAACGATATTGTCAATGTGAGTATATGATTGTTAGCTTAGCAACATGCTAATGTCAAACTCAATTAGAATCAATTGTAGAATGAGTTTACAGTGCACTTCATAAGCATCATAAACATCTGGTTAGTAGTTTAACAATATGTTTACCCTCTGGAGTCGATTAACGCGTATAAGCTTTGAGTCATTTTCTCCTGATAACCCCGAAAAGAACTTTCAGTTTTGATCGTACAGATAAGAGCAATATTTCAATCAAATCTGTAAAGGGTCTACTTTTTTTTGTATACAGACATAATAACAACGAAGCTTTGTTCATTTATAAAATAAAGATAACAAACAAGTTGTGCTGTCTGCAGCCTTTGTCTGCGCTGATCTTCATTTCCAAACATGTCAATAAAATGAATTGTAACTCAGTGAATACTCAACGAAAAGACATGAGATCATCTATAGAAAGCCTGACATGTCTTTTAAACTAAATAAGTGCTGCCAAAAACAAATATACTGTGATAAAGTAATCTATATGAAATGATCATATGACATCATATGATGTCCGTTTTTCACGTCTCTCTTCATTTTCTTCTAATGCGACCACGCCCCCGTGCTGAACGCTCTATTCAGATTCTAATGTTTCACTGAAGCGTGCGGCTTGAATACGCCCATACAACAGAAGACAACGCAGCGAGACTGTTCTTCAAGTTCTTTTATTTTACTGTTTGCTTCGCGATAAGAGGAATAAGACATAATTCACCCCAAAAAGATGTAATGTCGATTACCTCAGGATTTGAGATTTGGATTTCCTCAGAAAAAAAAAGAACGAAGTGCTTTATTCAGCAGAGATCATAAACATGAGTAAGTCTCTTTTTATTTATTGATATACTTGTACTAGTTTTCACATAACGTGTTAACATTTTACTAGTTAAAATTTTTCCAAACTATAATTCCTGACTAAATGTATAATCAAGTGAAATATTATGAAGTTTCAATAACAATATATATTACTATACCATTCAAAAGCTTGATGTATATAAAATAAATGTAACAAATAAATGTAACAAACAATGCTGTTCTTTCGATTTATCCCCCCCCCCAAAAAAACAAAAAACATTCTCAGCTCTTTTCAAACATTAATAATAATAATAATAACAAGAAAGTTTTTTTATTTTTTTGTAGCAAATCAGATTGTTAAAAGGATTAGTAATGATGCAAAAAATTCAGTTTGAAAGTCAGCTTTGATTGCTCCTAATAAACTGTTTAACTGTACTCGCAAGTGGATATTAAATTATGTTGTGGGATAATTACATATATTCCAAATAAACTACAAACATAAAATTATATACATTTATTTTGTCCTCACATCCTTTCTTGTAACTCACACAAACCTGACTGAGAGGATCATTATGCAGCTCATTATGCAGCTCAATATGCGGCTCATTATGCAGGCCTTTGTCTTCACAGGTGTAAATCACAATGATATTCATGATAGTTGATGCCTACACGCATATGACTTTTACCAACAAAAAGTTTCTTCGAAAAATTTAAATCAAAATATATTTTTCTGTAAGTAAACAAGATGATTTTCACATAACTTAGAAAGAAAATCTAGGCTACAAGCTCCAGTTCTCAAAAGTCCAGGGAACCAATGTTCTGTATGTGTTTTATTGCCTTATTCAAGTGATTTAATTTTTTTAGTTTTTCACTAACCACGAATAATTTTTTTTTAAATAAAAAAAACAAAACAAAAAACACAATCATGTACATACATGCTGCTCAAATATTATTATAGCCCAGTTTGTGCTGATTACAGTGATATTATGTCAGGGCATGACAAAACTTCTCCAGGCCCCAAAAATATCCTTAGACCTCAGAGGGTTAAAGCCAAACTCAATGAGAATTGTAGGACAAGTTTGCCATGTACTTTGCAAGCAGAACAATAGATGTGAGTATTCAGTTGTTAGATTAGCATCATGCTAATGTCAAATTAGCAAAGTCGTCGTGGGATAAAGTTACTGTAGACATTTTACTCACCCTTGTGTTGTTCCAATGCTGTATGCTCGTCTTTCTTTTTCAGACTACAAAATGAGATTTTACATTTTTTTTTAAATGTTCTGGGAGAATACATTAGGGTTTGGTTAAAAAACTGAAAATAAGTGTATTATTTACCAAAAATCCTGATCTTAGCCATTAGGTTCTGCGCAAGACTGCCTGTTTTTTTAGCAAAGCTGTTCACTCCAACTTTCCCTGGAAAGCACACACGTTACAAGAAATCGAGATGAATAAAAACACAGCGTGAAATACAATGCCTACTTTCTTCACTGAGTTGAATATCTCCAGACTGAAACTACAGTTGTCAGCTGACAGATGAATGTGATAACCTTTTGCGTAGAGCACAACAGATATATTTACCTCAGAGAAGAGAGTACACAGATGGAATTTAGTTGTTTTCATTAATCTTGGTGCACTCAATGTGCTTTTTCAAGCAACTCAGAGTGAACTGTGGTGCTAACGGAGTCTCATGAATGCACAGTTGTGTAGAGAAGACCAATTAAATTCTGGTTTGTTTGTTATCATAAACCCCCAGAACATTATAATATGCAGCACATTGCATGGGATCAATTTGTGATCTTTTTGCAACTTTTAAAAAAAGGTTTGGTCGGTATCCCCCCTGCTGAAAAAAACAATAGAAACACAGAATTGTTTTCACTGTTTATAATGGGAACTGTATTGGTTTTAATGGAACTCTAATGGTCCCTGTGGGTTTCTACATGTAATTTGTCGCCTTTTATTTGTGGATTGTTAAAACCACTAAATCCTAATAGAATATGTACCAAAACATAATGGTTAATAGTTGATGGATTTTAATATTTGTAGTTGTATTTTTAGTCCAAACCATAAAAAATTATGTGTTGTTCCAATTGTTTGTTTTATTTATTATATGGATAGGCATGAGCAGGAGCAGACAATAAAGAACTCTGAAACAGTCTGAAACAGACAAGTGCATGTGGCATTGGAAAAACAACAGCGTTAGTAAATAATTTTTATTTCTGGGTGAACTAACCCTTTAAAACCTCTAGTGTTAGTGTTACAGAGGAGGTACCTGTACCGCCTCCATTGCACCACCAGAGGGAGCCATCGCCCGAACATTAGTTTTATTATGAACTCCATTTCCCACAAGGCCTCATACCTGGGACTAATTACACTTACACCTGCACCTAATTTCCACACTCATATAAGCTACTCAGACACACACACACACACTCATTGCAAAGTCTTGATTTGCCCCGGCTCTCACTTCTGAGCGTTATTACCCGTGTTTTGTTTTCTTCTCTTGACCCTGGACTGTTTTACGTTATTGATTGTTCTCTGCCTGCCTCGACTTTCTGCCTGATTGCCCGACTCTTTCTCTGACTCACCCCCATTGCTCAGTTTGCTGTTGTTTGACCCCGTCTGTTTGACTATACCAAATAAAGAGTTGCAAATGGATCAAACTCCGTCTGGTTCTTCGCAACAGAAGATTTCGCCGTTTAGGGATCCAGCGGCCTTCGCACAACTCTCCACCGAATTGACCGCCCAATTCAGGTTGTCATCACAACAGCATCAGCTGAACCGACTGACAACTCTAACGGAGGAGCTAGTTCAAGCATTGCAAGGTATCCGTCATTTCGAAAACCAGCGCCATGACTGCCCAACCGCCAGCGCCAAGTAACCCTTCGCCAGTGATGACTTCCCCGGTCAGCCCCCGCCTCACCTTCCCAGAACGGTTTGACGGAACTCTGACTAAATGTAGGGATTTCCTGTTACAGTGCTCTCTTTTTGTCAATCAACAGCCGCTATCATACCCAACGGAATCCAGCCGTATAGCATTCGTTTGTTCGCTGCTCACTGGGAGGTCGTTTGAGTGGGCAACAGCAGTCTGGAGAACGGATGGTTCCACTTTCACCTCATTCGATGCATTCCTTCAACAGTTCCGGAGGTATTCGGACATTCTACGGAGAGAGGAGATGCTGGAGAGCAGCTATTAACCCTTACTCAAGGGAGGAGCTCGGCTGCAGAGTATGCTCCCTCATTCCGCACACTTGCAGCTCAAACCACCTGGGTCGAGGACACACTGAAACTGCGGTTTTGAAAATGGTTAAGACCAGAGTTACAGTCCGAAGTGGCTTGCCGTGATGAGGGTAGGAATCGGAATTAATTCATTGATCTCACCATCCGAATTGACAATTTGATCCGCTCACGACACCCAACACAAGCTCCAGTCCACATGTCTCATGAAGCGGCCATGAATCAGGAACCAATGCAACTAGGAATGACCCACATCACGCCTGAGGAACGCGAACATCGTATGCAAAATCACCTCTGTCTTTACTGCGGTCAACCGGGACATATGAGGACTTCCCGCCCTGTACGTCTCCGTCGACAAGGTCTCAAACGGTGAGTCAACAAACCAAGAACACCCCCTCCTCCTCTTGCTTTAATCTACCAGCTCAGTTAATCACAACAAAGTATTTCTGACCTCAGCACTCGTAGATTCGGGGACAGCTGGGAATTTCATTTCAAGTGAGTTTGTTACTCAGTGCCAATTGACCCTAAATCCCTTTAACTCACTCTTGGCAGTGGAGGCGCTAGATGGACGACCCCTCAGGGACGGGAGGATTCTCCAGATCATGGAGGAAGCCACGCTCCTCATTGGAAATTTGCATACAGAAACCATCCGATTCTATGTCATGAATTGATCCACTCACTCCATTATCCTTGGACTACCCTGGCTGCGCACCCATAACCCTCACATCTCCTGGAGAGAGAATCAAATTATCCAGTTGGACCCCTCTTGTCAAGTTCGCTGTTTTTCCAAGATTCAAGAACCCACAGCAAGATCTCTGACACTTCTGTTCCGGACGTTAACAGCCTAAACGTGCCAGTTGAGTACTCTTAGACTTAATCGAGGCCTTCACCTAGAGAAAAGCATCTCAATTACCTGAACACCGCTCTGTAGACTGCGCTATTGACCTAATGCCCGGTACCACACCGCCTAAGGGAAGAATCTTCCCTCTCTCACAACCAGAATCTGAAGCAATGGAGCGCTACATCGAGGAAGAATCAGCCAAGGGCTTCATCAGACCATCATCTTCAACAGCTTCAGCCGGGTTCTTTTTTGTTAAAAGGATGGGGGATTGCGGCCCTGTATTGACTATCGTGGCCTGAATGATATCACTGTGAAATTTCGTTACCCACTGCCACTGGTACCGGCCGCGTTAGAACAGCTCAATCTGTCTTCCAGTCTTTCATGAATGACGTCTTCCGGGACATGCTAAATAAATGGGTAATAGTATACATCGACGACATCTTAATCTACTCTAACACCATGGAGGAACATGTCCATCAAGTCCGGTCAGGGTTAAATCGTCTCATCCAGCATCAACTCTATGCCAAAGCTGAGAAATGCGAATTCCACTAGACCAGTATATCATTTCTGGGGTAAGTGATCAGTCAGCAGGGAGTCGCCATGGACGACAAGAAGGTTAGTGCAGTTCTGGAATGGCCTTTACCTCAAACATTGAATGAGCTCCAACATTTCTTAGGATTTGTCAATTTTTAACGCTGCTTTATCAGGAACTTCAGTACTATTGCTTCACCTTTAACCACCATGACAAAAGTGAAAGTGAAAAAGTGAAAGTGAAAGTGACATGACATTCAGCCAAGTATGGTGACCCATATTCAGAATTTGTGCTCTGCATTTAACCCATCTGAAGTGCACACACACAGAGCAGTGAACACACACACACACTGTGAACACACACCCGGAGCAGTGGGCAGCCATTTATGCTGTGGCGCCCGTGGAGCAGTTGGGGGTTCGATGCCTTGCTCAAGGGCACCTAAGTCGTGGTATTGAAGGTGGAGAGAGAACTGTACATGCACTCCCCCCACCCACAATTCCTGCCGGCCCGGGACTCAAACTCACAAACTTTCGATTGGGAGTCCGACTCTCTAACCATTAGGCCACGACTTCCCAAAACGTCATACAACCAGTCTGAGTTGGTCCACAGAATCACGTCAGACTTTCGAAGAACTAAAGATCAGATTCACCCATCTTACGACACCCAGATCCTGAACAATAGTTCATCGTCGAGGTCGACGCTTCTAGCACAGGGGTAGGGGCAGTTCTATCACAACGCCATGGACAACCGGCCAAGATGTACACATGCACATTCTTCTCTTGCAAATTGTCTGATGCCGAACGCAATTATAATGTGGGCAATCGTGAGCTTCTGGCTATGAAATCGGCCCTTGTGTGAGTGGCGACATTGGTTAGAGGGATCCACACACCCCTTCATTGTACTCACCGACCACAAAAACTTGTAATATCTCTGTTCAGCCAAAACGCTTGAATCCACGTCAGCCCAGGAGGGCACTGTTATTTACACAATTTAACTTCTCTGTGACCTACCGCCCAGGATCCAAAAATACGGGATAGAGCCGATGCTCTATCTCCTAAAACGGAGAAATCGGTTCACACCAGCCTTTCTGAGAATATCATCCCGGAGAGTCTGCTTGTAGCCCCAGTGCAATGGGATATCCTGACAGAAATGGAACAATTTAACAGTCAAGAACCACCTCCAGCCGAATGTCCAGCCAACCTCATCTATGTCCCCGAGACCCTACAATCAAGTATTCAGGTTCTATGGTCTCCCTGAGGATATTGTGTCAGATCGAGGACCACAATTCACCACCAGAGTCTGGACAGCATTCTTCAAACATCTCAATGACAATGTAAGCCTCACATCCAGATATCACCCGGAATCAAATGGACAAACAGAACGTCTCAATCAAGAGGTTATCCGGTTTCTAAGGTCATACTGTCAACAAAATCAAACTGAGTGGAGCCGGTATTTGTTCTGGGCAGAATACGCCCAGAATTTCTTCACCAAGCCTTCCACAGGTATGACCACATGTATCCTGGGTTACCAACCACCGCTATTCCCCTGGACAGGTGAACCCACCGAACTGCCCTCAGTATCCGAATGGCTGCAGAACAGCAAGGCCATCTGGGATCGGGCTCATACCCATCTACTCCATGCAGTCAGACAACAGGAACAACAGGCTAACCGTCATCGTCGCCATGCTCCAGCATATGCCCCTGGTCAATGGGTCTGGCTCTCCACAAGAGATCTCCGCCTCAGATTACCCTGCAAGAAACTCAGTCGCAGGTATGTTGGCCCATTCAAAATTATTAGACAAATTTCCCCCATATCATTGCGTTTGGAATTGCTCGCTAATTATCGTGTTTCCCGTACTTTCCATGTTTCCCTACTCAAACCTGCTGGGGGTCCGAGAGGAATGATGGAGGAAGGAGCTGCACCCCAGGTCCCTGCTCCTATCCAGATTGATGGCCAGGAGGCATAACGTGTGCATGAGTTGCTCGATTCCAGACGCCGTGGAGGTACGCTGCAGTACTTGGTCCACTGGGAGGGATTCGGTGCGGAGGAGCGTTCTTGGGTTAATGCAGAGGATATTCTCGACCCTACACTTACTGAGGAGTTTCACCGGACGAATCCAGAGAGGCCGGCGCCCCGACCTCGAGGAAGAGGATGTCAGTTGCATCCTCGCTTCAGGAGCCGCTCGCAGGGGAGGGGCTCTGTTACAGAGGAGGTTCCTGTACCGCCTCCCTTGCACCACCAGAGGGAACCATCACCCGAATATTAGTTTTTCTATGAACTCCATTTCCCACAAGGCCTCATACCTGGGACTAATTACACTTACACCTGCACCTCATTTCCACACTCATATAAGTTACTCACACACACACACACACACACACTCATTGCAAAGTCTTGATTTGCCCCGGCTGTCAGTTCTGAGCGTTATTACCCGTGTTTTGTTTTCTTCTCTTGACCCTGGACTGTTTCACGTTATTGATTGTTCTCTGCCTGCCCCGACTTTCTGCCTTATTACCCGACTCTGTCTCTGCCTCACCCCCATTGGTCAGTTAGCTGTCGTTTGACCCCGTCTGATTGACTATCCCAAATAAAGAGCTGCAAATGGATCAAACGGTGTCTGGTTCTTCGCAACAGTTAGCTTAGCAACATGCTCACGACAAACTCTACTGGAATTAATTGAAGGTCTAGACTAAGGTGAGGAGCAATTTCAGTTGCGCCTTATGTAAATATTTTAAGTCAGTCACTTTTCAATTAGAATGTTCCTCTAGATATAGGCTGCCTAGGCAGTAGACAGCGTGGCAACTCACTAGGTTTAGAGCTTTTAAAATTCAGAATTCAAGGGCAAGCTATTGAAGGTTTCGTTCTGTTATCTTCTAGCAACTTCTTTGCAGCTTCATTAAGAGCCATCTGCACTTAAGGGCAAAACAAGCCCAGAACAACATTTCCAGAATTTGGATGAAGTTTTGAATGTATTTTTATATCAATGGATCGTAAAAGAAGTAGTTTCCCAGGAAGTTCTGAATGAAGATGAAACCGTGAGAAACTTCAGTGTATTTCTTTGATATTGTTGTGATTCTTCTTGGATGGCAGTGAAAATATGGACACATCAGTGTAGTTAATATTATTATACCGGCTGATATTCATCATATAAACTGGGTTGTTCTTTGATATCTAATCTGAGGCTAATTATGGATCTCTTTGATTAAAATAAAGTAATTAAGACATTATTAGCACCCACCAGTAGTGAATAAGCCTTGTAATTCATAGCACACATCACAAGAGATGAACAAAGAATCCCCGCTCTTATGACAAAAAATAGCAGCAGGTTTATTATAATAAAAGCTTTCATGTTAGCAGATTTGCTTTTAATCATCTCTAAATCAGTTTAGTGTTTTCTTGCCCCTCTCTAGACTTTCCTAAACATCTCCATTCAGTGCTCGTCATTAAAAAACATCAGAAGGTGCAGAAAGGTTTCTATTCAGGTCTGGGATCATAGTGTCATTCCTGAAGTCAAGGCCAGTAACAGGTGAAACACTTACACGCAGTACACTGGAGGAATAATGCAGAAGAATCAATCCTCTTTAGTGACTCAAGAGTATATCAAGAGTAGATTCTGCATTATTAAATACACTCAAGATAAAGGCCAGGCTATGTATCTCTTTACAGCCACACATATGGAAACAAACCCACTGCTAATTCCAGCAGATCCATTTGAAGCCATTATTAATGGAGAATTAGTGTAGAGTGCTGAATTAAAATGGTTTGCTGGCTGAAACATGCTTTTTATGGAAAGACTAGAAAAACAATATGCTAATTGACCATTCATACACTGCTTATTGGAAGCGGAAAAGGTGTTTCTATCTCTGAAGTGACACTGCTCTTTCATCGATGGGATATTTAAATCACAGCAGTCGTATGGGTGTAAATGATGGGAGCGCTTTGAACTGAGCTGAGAAAGGAGATCATTAAAGGCCGATCAGATAAACGCCAGTAATTTCCTCCAATTACCAACCCAATCAACACCATCAGGGGGAAAATAACTGCATCAATAGACGTGTGTGGGGGCGGTTTGTTTACAAAGGAGGAATTGAGGCCCTTGATTGGACAATGAAACAGGAAGTGAAGCACACAAACATACGCAACACACACATTTATGTATTAATGACATAAATTTGCACAATACAACCAAAGTTTGCAAAGCAATTTCCCACAATGCAATAAACCCCCCTAAGATGTGACTGTGTGTATACTTACTGCACAGACTTGGACGCCTGAGATCTGAACTTGGTAAACTCTCCTGGTGCGGTCCATTCAGATCCCAGCTGAAACACACAACAAACCACATTTGCTGTTGGATTCCTTGATCATTAAATGCTGTAACTTGAGCATTACATAAAATTACCTGCTAAAAGAGACTTTATTGACTTGAAGGTACAGTTCACCCCAAAATGAAAATTTGTATGAGAACAGATTTGGAGAAATTTAGCATCACTTGCTCACCAATGGATGCTCTGCAGTGAATGGGTGCCGTCAGAATGAGAGTCCAAACATCTGATAAAAACATCACAATAATCCACACCAATCCAGTCCATCAGTTAATTGTGAAGTAAAAAGCTGTGAGTTTATGAGAAACAAATCCATCATCAAGACTTACAACTGTTGTTTCCAGTTAAAATATCCTCTATTCAATATTTTTTTCTCCCTTTGAAAAAAGTTGTCTTGTCTGAATCAGGAGAGAAATCTGCAATGATCAAGCACCAATTACAAGAGAAAACAGTCCAAAACAGTTCTGATCTGATGTGAGTGGATTTTGATGTGAGAGGACAACAGGAGATGGACTTTTCCACTGGAGGAAGCATTATTTTGGATTACGGACTTATTTTGTCCGGAAGTGACAGTTTAAAGTACAAAAAAACCTTAATGAATGATTTGTTTCTTATAAACAGATGATGGACTGGAGTGGTGTGGATTACTTGAGGATTATTGTGATGTTTTATCAGCTGTTTGGACTCTCATTCTGACGGCACCCATTCACTGCAGAGGATCCACTGGTGAACAAGTGATGAAATCTTTTAATTTTAGGGGTGAACTATTCCTTTAAAAAATGTAAAATAAATATATGTGTGTTATGTGCATGAGTGCTGTGCCTTTAAAGACTTTTGAGTAAAACAACCTTTTCGCATCAAATTAAGGAACATGAATTTGATATGTTAAATCATGAGCAACATATCTGTTATCTGGACAGGTTTTGTTAACTGTCCCAACCTGTCTTAAAAAAAATAAAATAAAAATAAACTTTAGTCAGTAACAATGGGAACCTTTAGAAACACATCATATGCAGAGCAGCAGGTGCAAATGAGAACACAAAAAGTTTATTTGTTGCACTTTCTATTCACCTCTACAGAGGTTTATCAACGATGACTTCAGTTTCAGAGAACCCCCGGAAATGTGAAGAAAATTCAAGGTAAAAATACTTAATATAATTATTAAATAATTCATAAATATCATTCGTTTTGTGGGGAGTCACACCACATTTACAATCTGAATTAGCATTGCCTTGTGATGGAAGCATCAAATGATCTCAGTTTTGTAGTACAATGAAGCCTTTCATCTCAATATCAAGGAAAAATTGACCCATTTAAAACATTCAGAAGGTTTGTGTTACCCTCGTATAACCCTTAATAATAACCCATCTGACAGTCAAATCTTTTCTCTATATACAGTCCAAAGCTTCCCTTTCTTGACCCGCAGGGCGAGCGCAGTGATCCAGAATGAAATCTGCTGCACTCCATCTCAGGATGCCTCCCTTTAATTGTCATGTGTGGCATCTCTCTTGCTCTCAACGCTTCTCTTCATATCACACATTGATGTAATGAATTATAACACCTCCTGGATCACCCACGATCTCTGCTGCCATCAAAGATGCATTTCATTCGTCACACATACACACACACACACACACACTGACCAACAAAGTACTGCAGGGCTCCAGATTCCCCACACTTGCCCCTCTTTTCACCAAAAGCAGCGTTTACTACACACCTTGCGGGGCCATCAGGATCAACACAAGCATGTGACTCAGCCAATGCTAATCACCTCCGCTGCCAAACACAACTTGCCTCTCATGGCGATTAGAGGACAAAGATGTGTGTGTGTGTGTGTGTGTGTGTGTGTGTGTGTGCACCTGCCTCCAGAGGTGAAAGCTACAGTATATTTCCACTTGAAGGTGACTACAGGAAAATGTGAGAGAAAGCATTGGGTGGAAACTTCTTGCTTCTTGCTTTGACCGACTTAATTAGGATTTAAGTATATCTGTAATTTCATGATAACATCTGATACTGATTTTGAAATATTAGTGTACTTTATTTAAATAGATTTGTAATGATGACATTGAAATTTAGTACATTTCAAATATATTAAAATTAAAAGGTAGTGTAGGCGATTTCAGAGAGCTCTGAATGCATAAGATCCCACCCTCCGTGCATAATTACTCTCCAAAGCCACGCCTCCTCCAAAACACAAGACCGCGAGAGACGGCGTTGGTGGAGGGTTGAATGCAAACGCTATCAGATTACCTGTATATAATACAGATGATATAAAAACATATACATACATTTAGACCACTTAATTTGGTGATTGCTACTGGAATGTGAACCGACTTAAAACCAGCATAATTTTTTTTTGAACCAAATCACCTACCTTGCCTTTAAATGTAATGCTGAATAACAAATGGACTTTACAGTAAAACATTTATTTTGACATTATCACAGTATGCTCTTTTTAAAACTGTACTTAAGTGTGTTAGGAAATGAACTCTATAAGTACACTCTTATTTTTTCATTAAAATGAACTAAGTACAGATTCTTAAAAAAAAGAAGAAATTTAAGATCTTAAGAACTATAAGTGCACATTCAATACAATTAAGCACACATCTAATCACAAATGTTGTTTTGCAAATGAAAAGATGCATCAAAGGAGACATAAGGACATTAGAATTAAGATGGACGCACATGGTTTCTCCACTCTAGTACCGTTTTGCTTCAAAACAGTGGGAGGGATACCCATAATGTTTCACAGATAGAAGAGTTCTATTTACACAGATGACTAATTTTATTGCATGAGCTCCACTGAACATCCACCCGCTAAAGGGAATAAATGTGAATGGTGCTTATGGTAATTTTTTGGCTACAGGGCGTTGTTTTGTAGTTTAAAATCAGGTATTCTGGGTGTTTTTATGTGTTTGCTTGCTGGTCTGAGTCAAAAGATCCCACTCATAGTCTCCAGATAAGGAAGGAGTCATCCTTTCAGTGTGTCTATGGATTTTTGTTTACCTTGTTTTATTGTCACCAAGCAAAACTCTTAAAGGGATAGTTCACCCAAATAAAAACCTGCTAAATTCTGAAACATATGTTCTCCCTCATGTCGGTCTAAACCTATGTGATGATATTTCTTCTGCGGAACACAAGAGAAGATATTCTGAAGAATCGTTGGACTCCATTGAGTTTTAGTGTAAAGACAAAGAAGAAGAGGAATGCTGGTGTTCGTTGTCTTAATAGTTGATGTTATAACCAGGACTTGAAAATTTGGTCACTAGCTAATGTTGCTTTTGTCGTTAACTTATTTTCTAAAGTTTTACACTATGTCCTATTCAGACACGATGTAATACGACTCTAACAACAAGCAATCTGTCAGATCAAACCAGATGCGATAGCTACAAGATGCATTAAAATAAATCACAAATAACAGCCAATCAGAAGAGCATGTGGGCGGAGCTCTTTTTACAAGAGCACTGCTGTCTCGCACTTGGAATGAAAGGGTTAGGACATTATTTTTGCATTTTAAAATGACTCAAAATCCATATTCAGTGACTGATACAATATTCATCACTTTTTGAATGTTTTTTAAATGTTTTCTTAGGAAATTATTCATTTTTACTTTCATTTTCCTCGCTAAGACATGACCAAACCAGATTCGCAATGAACGCATCTTTTTCAAACACATCAAGCAACAATCAATCACAAGACAGACGATTTCATCATTGTTGGGGGTAAAGCATTACAAGTAACACAAGTTGTGTAATCAGATCACTTTTTCAAGTAACTAGTAAAGTAATGCTTTACTTTTAAATTTACAATGAAATATTTGAGTTACTTTGTTTTCCCATTTATACACTGACAGCTCTCCTGTCCCTGTGTTGAGAGAAATTAGGAGTGACGTGCAGAGGAAGAGACACTTCTTTCAGCCTGAGACTTATTCATTTCACTTTTGGTGCGAAAGGGCCTTTACAGCTGCCTAAAATGTAACTTTTGGGTGACGAAAAGTAATGTAAAAGTAACATAATGCGTTACTCTCCATAAAAAGTAACCTACTTTTTTGTAGAGTTACACAATATTGTAAAGCATTGCTTTTAAAAGTCCTTTCCCCCAACACTGCTTGCCATGGTGCATTATATTAACTATTTTGTGAAGATGTAGTTTTACCATCTTTCCTAACCAGACACAATGCATTATGACTCTACAAATGCAATGTGTCTGTTCCAAAAATAAAGTCAAACGTTGCTTATTGTGTTTCGCCATTGCGACATGCAAAAAATGCATCTTCTCTTTGTTCAGAGGAAAAAAGTGGTAGTGGCAGTGGTACCATTTTTATAATTTCTGGAGATTGTCAACACCTCTGTATCATTTCATTTCAAGACATTTATCATCTTGGACAAGGTCAATTTTTTTTTGTACCGTGAATGAAAAGAATGAAAGAATATACTGTAAATGGTTTTTGAGTGAACTATCCCTTGAACTACTCTGGAACACAATTTGTCCGGACAATGGAAGTGCAGTGGATAACCTGACCCTGTATTTTTCATCTTCCAGAGACATCTGCGGTATCTCTGTTGCCATAACCCCACTACTCCTCTCTCTTTTATGCTATTCTGTCTATTTTTGAGCCACGTGAACTTTCCCCAAACACAGAATTACATTGAAGAAACTCATTGCGTCTATCTGCGAAATGAGGCACACAGAAAAAACACAGGAGCAATGGATTCACAACCATATTATACTGAAACAAGATCTTGCTCTGTCTTCTTTGTGTCTTTCCTCCCTCACAGCTCTTTTGTTCCCACTTCAATTTCTATTTGTCAAGCAGTCGGCTCAAAAATTTAAAGGTATCTTTGATAAATGAACCTTCTGATCGATCTTGAAACTTTTGAGTGTCTATATTTGCGCCCACAGATGCAATGTGTTTCTCTGTTTCTCCAGCTTGGATGGATTTCCCTATCTACAGGTGACTGGAAAAGGACTGTCGCTTCCACAAGGAGTCATTTGGAATTCCGGATAAGCGGCGATTCTTTTCTTAGACAAAGAGACGCCTCTGAGCCTCGGCGTTTCAATCGATCACACGTCTCTGTGACAGGGTATCGAGTCCTCGGCTGGCGTGCGTGAGCGCCAAGTCCCGTTTGAGCCAGACGTAATCGATACGCCAGTAAACCACACTTTCCCTGTTCACTCTCACAGGCTTCTGTCAGAGACACTAATTGTGTTTTACAAAGCCAGTGCTCCTTCACATCGTACAACTTCGTCTACACTTCTAAGTACTGAGACGTCTGGGGAATAAATCTAAATGAAATCTACCATGCAGTAGCAGCAAGGCCCTGTTTGAGGAAATAGCTGCCACTGCCCACAGTGACTCTGAAATCTGCTATTCAATGACTAATGAAAGATGTGTTCATGTAAGTGTTGAATACAGGTTTAAAACTGAATAAAAAAGTTAGCTTAAGTTAATTAAATTTATTATTTATGTATTTTATTATTTGTATTATTAGACTAAATGTGAATGTGCATTAATTCATCCCACTCTAAAAATTTTTAGTATTCATCAAAATGAAATGTGGTTTTATTAACAAAGTTCGGGAGAAACACGATCAGATAATCATCCAATTTGGCACAGGTGCATCTCGTTTAGCTAATCATCTTAAATAGCACGCAAGCGTATATATATATATATATATATATATATATATATATATATATATATATATATATATATATATATATATATATATATCCAGTCTTCCTACCTACTGTCCCAAGACAGTTTTTCGGCAACCCTCCTCCACCCCAACTCCTCACTTCTAATCTATTTATCCCAAATTAGGGATAGGGGGAGTTATTTAGGTTCGGGCTATGCTCCGGGCCCGGACCCCTCCCCCAGGACAGCACGCCAAAATATGCCTACTATTTGCCTTCAGATTAGATGTAAGGGTGAACTCGTGAATTAAACAGTGAAATGCAAACTCAGAATGCGACGCAAACTTGCAATAATTAAATATGTTACATAACACAAATATCTCTAATCCTATTTATTAAATAATGTCTTTGCTGCTGACCTTTGGTGATCGAGTTCAACCATACTAATAATTTAAATTAAATTTAATGCATTTAGCAGACACTTTTATCCAAAGCGACTTACATTGCATTCAGGCTAACAATTTTCTCCTATCGTGTGTTCCCCGGGATTCAAACCCACAACCTTGCGCTTGTTAACACAATGCTCTATCACTTGAGCTACAGGAACACATAAGCAAAAATGACTTTAGATAAACTAACAATTGTGCTGCATTGCTTTTTGTTTTGTTTTTTGTTTTTTTTTATTGCTGAAGAGTATTGAAACTCTCCTGTGTAGGATAAAAGTAACGCAAAAGTAACAACGCATTACTTTCCATAAAAAGTAACTAAATTAACAGAATTAGTTACTTTTTTAGGGAGAAACGCAATATTATAATGCATTACTTTTAAAAGTAACTTTCCCCAACACTGCTGATATGCTATAATGTTATACAAATTATTCCAGTAATTAAATATCAAGAAAATAAATACTTAATGATTAAGTACATTCATATTTATTTTAGTATTATAAATATATATTTCATTAGTATAATTAATACTATTTGAAACAATATATGCATTTTTCATATTCACACATCTGCACATATGTTAAAGTCATTGTTAAAAAAAGGACAAACACTGGAGATTTCCAGTCTTCAATCCTTTACCTTTCCCACGTACGCCAGCAGACGGGCATTGAGAGGATTGTCATCTGAACTCAGCCAGAACTCGGAGTTATCGTCCGAAGAAACGGCAAACTGAAAATCACCTGGACAAATGAGAGCAGAGTGTGACTTTCTCAGCCTTTTTTGGCTTTTAGTACAAAAGAGCATTTACCATCTTTGTAAGGAAGAATGTATCCAAATATTCTCAGGCCATAGTTCTTCCATTTTGGAGCCACAGCCAACTTCTTCACAGTAGTTCTCGTCTGAAGAGATAAAAACATGATTATGAAATTAGTATGTGATGGGATGAGCAAAGCCAGACACCATAGGTGTGCTAAAATAAAGTACATTTATTTATTAAAAAAAATGGCAGTCTCTTATAGCCTTGCTTAGGCAAATGTCATTTTGTGTCCTTTTCATACATTTAGCACAACTTGACAAAATTACAGCTTGGTTGGAAGTGAGAAATGATATTTTGATTACAAACAATATTTACTTTGTTTTCTTCACACATCACATTCTCATATTTATTTATTTTTTATCTCAAGCTCTTTGCTGACACGGTTGTCACATTAGTAAACATGTTTAGTAACGTTTTAAAAATCATTAATAGACAAAATGTATGGTTGTTGTGGAGATTATAATGTGTAAAACTTAAATAATAAAATAATTTTACACACACATGAAAACATTGAAATGGTTTATGCACATTCCACTGTATGTTTAGATTTAAACATAATATATATATCTATATATAATATATAAGATTTTATTATAATAATTTCTATTTTTAAGATGGAATTTCATGTGTGTCTGGCACATATGAAGACATTTATAAAACAACACACACACACACACACACACACACAAACATGTGTGTGTGTGTGTGTGTGTGTACAATAAAAACATAAAATGTTTTCAAGTCAGTTTTAATGTGATTGCTGTTTAAACTGACTTAAAATATTAATAAAATTCTTGTATTTGTCATAAATATCAATCACTGAGACATAATGGGGCTCATTTATATATATAAAGAAAAGCGCTCTCTGAGTTTTGAGGCTGTTTCTTCTGTGTCTGTCCAGTGTCTTGTCACTCTACTATAAATGCTAAACAGACACAGATAACAACGTGAGTGAGACCAGAATCTCAGATATCTGTCATCTGTTCACAACAATCACAGAAACAGACAGACGGAGAGAAAGAAGCGGAGGAACAGAGAGACAGATTTCCGGAACACAGTAAGAATTTTCACAGTATGTGGCTGCATGTGCTTTTAATTTTAGGGGACTTCTGTCAGACGTCTTGATCTGTGATCTGTAAAAACAGGCCCGCCTTAAAAGAACCAAGAAAACTAAATATATAAATAAATGACAAAGTAAAAGTTGAGGAGGTGGGAGAACTGTGTAGGTGGTCTGAACTAAACAGAATTCACAAAGACAGATCAGGAGAAGCCAACTCTATAATCCCACCCATTACACTCACACACACACACACACACACACACACACACACACACACATATATATATATACATACACACTCACCTAAAGGATTATTATGAACACCTTTTCAATTTAACATTAATGCAATTATCTAATCAACCAATCACATGGCAGTTGCTTCAATGCATTTCACGAGTTCACCCTTACATCTAATCTGAAGGCAAATAGTAGGCATATTTTGGCGTGCTGTCCTGGGGGAGGGGTCCGGGCCCGGAGCATAGCCCGAACCTAAATAACTCCCCCTATCCCTAATTTGGGATAAATAGATTAGAAGTGAGGAGTTGGGGTGGAGGAGGGTTGCCGAAAAACTGTCGTGGGACAGTAGGTAGGAAGACTGGATATATATATACGCTTGCGTGCTATTTAAGATGATTAGCTAAACGAGATGCACCTGTGCCAAATTGGATGATTATCTGATCGTGCTTCTCCCGAACTTTGTTAATAAAACCACATTTCACGAGTTCACCCTTACATCTAATCTGAAGGCAAATAGTAGGCATATTTTGGCGTGCTGTCCTGGGGGAGGGGTCCGGGCCCGGAGCATAGCCCGAACCTAAATAACTCCCCAAAAGAAGCTTAAAGCCATAGGACAGCAGCCAGAGAGATAAAATTTAGTTGCCCCCCAAAATATGCGTGTTGGGAAGGATAATGCAGAGCGACCGGGAGAGCCCGCCCAGTGTTCGACGAGAGCTGCGGCTCGCAACGTCTTACCAGCGAGCCCTCCGTGCCGCTTATGGGAGGAGCACGATGCCGGATATCAAGAAATGAGGGACTCTTGCTGCCTCCGAAGGGAGCTGCGGCTCTGCTGCACCGGAAGGGAGAGTCCCTCTTGCGGCTGAGTACGAGGCGCGGTTTGTTGCATCTGATGGAGGGCTCTCACTGCGACTGAAGGAAGCCAGCGACTGTATCCCATCGGGAGGGAGATCCCTGGCCGCCATAGAGTATGCAACATAACTCGGACGGGGGGTTCACACTGCGACCGAAGGGAGCCGTGGGTCTGCTGCACCAGAAGGGAGAGCCCCGTCAGATGCTGAATAGGCAATGAGATTCGAGCCGCGGTTTGGCGCGTCGGATGAAGGGCTCCTAATGCGACCGAAGGGAGCCAGCGGCTGTACCCCATCGGGAGGGAGATCCCTAGCCATCATTGAGCATGCAACATAACTCAGATGGGGGGTTCACACTGCGACCGAAGGGAGCTGTGGGTCTGCTGCACCGGAAGAGGAGCCCTAGTCCGATGCTGAGAAGGCAAAGAGACGCGACTGTTGGAGGGACTCCCGCTGCATCCGAAGGGAGCTGCGGCTCTGCTGCACCGGAAGGGGGAGTCCCCCATTGCGGGTTTATGGAGGCAGGTTTTTTTTTTTTTTTTTGCCTCTGAGGGTTCTCCCAGCCTCCGTAGGGGGTTCGCAACTCTGCAGCAGGAGTGCTGCCCCGGAGGGGAGAGCCCTGATTGACGCTAACTGGAATACGACTGTTGGAGGGACTTTTGCTGCGTCCGAAGGGAGCTGCGGCTCTGCTGCACCGGAAAGGCGAGTCCCCTTTGCGATGCGAGGCATGGCTTGATGCGTCTGATGGAGGGCTCTCACTGCGACCGAAGGGAGCCAGCAGCTCTATTCCCCCGGGAGGGAGAACCCTGTCCGCCCTTGAGCATGCAACATAACTCAGACGGGGGGGTTCACCCTGCGACCGAAGGGAGCCGTGGGTCTGCTGCACCGGAAGGGAGAGCCCCATCAGATGCAGAATAGGCAAGAAGATTCGAGGCACGGTTTGATGCATCGGATGGAGGGCTCCTGCTGCGACCGAAGGGAGCCAGCGGCTGTGTTCCCCCGGGAGGGAGATCCCGGTCCGCCCTTGAGCATGCAACATAACTCAGACGGGGGGGTTCACCCTGCGACCGAAGGGAGCCGTGGGTCTGCTGCACCGGTAGGGGAGCCCCGTCCGATACGGAGTAGGCAAGAAAACGCGACTGATGGAGGGACTCTCGCTGCGTCCGAAGGGAGCTGCGGCTCTGCTGCACCGGAAGGGAGAGTCCCCCTTGCGACTGTATAAGCGGCTTAATTTGATGCATCGGATGGAGGGCTGTCACAACGACCGAAGGGGGCCTGTGGCTCTGCTGCACCGGGAGGGATACCCCCATCTGCCGCTGAGCGCGCAGCGCAACTCAATGACAGATGAAAGGCTCACACTGCGACCGAAGGGAGCCACTGCCCAGCTGCACCGGAAGGGAGAGCCCTGTCCGATGCTGAAATAGGCAAGGAGATTGTAACGATGGCTGGAGGGCCCTTACTTTGGCCGAAGAAACGATAACTTTTTGAGGCTCTTGCGGCAGCGAGAATTGCGGCAGTAGGGAAGGATGGAAAGGGCTCCTGCGGGAGCAGACACTGCTATGGCAGTGGTGAAATATAGGTAGAGGCTCCTGCGGGAGCAGACACTGCTGCGGCAGTGGTGAAATATAGGTAGAGGCTCCTGCGGGAGCAGAGACTACAGCGGCAGTGAGGAAAAAACAGAAAAGGCTCCTGCATGAGCGGACAATACTGCGGCGGTGGGGAGATATAGAGAAGGCTCCTGCGGGAGCGGTCAATGCTGCGGTGGTGAGGAGATACAGAGAAAGCTCCTGCGGAAGGATGGCTGAAGTGAGGATTGACCGTTACAGATAGATTGGGCATGATAGAAGAGTTAGCTATGGTAGATTAGGAGTTTTTAGTGAAAGGGGATGAGCTGGCGTTTGAGGGGTTGGCTGAAGAGGGTTCGAGATAGATATATATATATATATATATATATATATATATATATATATATATATATATATATATATATATATAAATATATAAATAAATAAATAAATAAATAAAATAATCGGCCTGACCACTAATAGGTCTTGGTACCCTCTGCCTTCTGGCAAATCTGGAGCTGGAGGCCACTGAACAGAAAAATGGTTAGTAGCATGAGGGAGCGGAAGAGTTGAGGGCGCGTTTACGAATGGAGGCGGCCTCACATTTGCTTCAGCTGCTGTAGCTGTGGGTCATGGGAGGGGGCTGGGGCAGTGTTAATTTCGTTGACTGAATATTTTCGTCATTATTTTCGTCACGAATATATTTTTGCGGACGAAAACGAAACGAAAACTAAAAAAGAAGGCACTGATGGAGACTAAAACTATGACTAAATTGATTGACATTATCGTCAATGAATAAAGGACGAGACGAAAATAGACTGTGACGAAAATCAAATCAGCAGACGGGAGAGATGCGAGGAATGAACAAAAGAACCGGCAAAACAGAACAGGCGAGACTGCATGAGAGAAGAGAACCAATCCGAGTCTGACTTATTGAGATGTGAAGCGAAGGTTTTCAGTTTTTAAATGAGCTCCCGGGAAGACAAGGCATTCGAAGAGGTGATGTCTAAAAGAGCGACAAAATGTCCACAGCTCACTTCACGTTTGAAGACGAACAAAACAAAACAAAGTGTAAAGCACGCAGAGCGCTCATTCGTGGCAAGAACACAACCAATTTGAAAGGACATTTACAGACGAGCCACCCGGACATTTTCTCAAATGTAATTTCACAATGATGTTCTTTTGTTTATTGAGCTAAGCAAAATTGGAAGACTGCAGTGCGTAGATGTTGTAGCATTAAATATTACGAACTGAAAAGTACTGTAAAATAGCCCCTTCTTCAAGTTAGATGAGAGCACAATACTAATACGTAATATTATGATACATACATTTGATTAATACTAATATTTAGTATATTTTATAATGTTCTACTTGTTGACAATATCACAAATATTTCTATATTAGTCATGTGAAACGTGAATGTTCACATCCTATCATTATACATACTAATCTAGCAATATTGTAGTATTTAAAACATACAATATTGCTAGACAAATGAATACCTTATAAAATCTTGTTACTTTTTTTTTTTTTTTTTCACCCAGCTTATTAAATATTTACTTTAAATGTATGCACTTATTGTTCAGCTCAGCTGTAAGCTTTAAGGTCCTGGACCTAACTTTATTTTTCTTTTATTGATGGTCAATTGGCAGCTAGTTATTGTTTACATTATCATGACAGTGTTTGTTGCTGCATAAAAGCTTTTGAATCAAAATAAAGACACAGTTGTGTTGAAATAAAGTTGAATTTGTGTTTTATATATTTTGGTTAAGTTTGTTTCCTATACCAGCTGTAAAAATTGTCTAGTAAATCTGTTATTGATTTTAGTCGACTAAAATACCAAGCAATTTTAGTCGACTAAAATTAAAACAAATCAGATGACTAAAACTAAAAAGAATTATAGTCAAAAGACTAAGACTAAAACTAAATTAAAATTGCGTGTCAAAATTAACACTGGGCTGGGGTGTGTGATGTCTTGACGAACCTGTGTAGCCTGTACTGCTAGCAGAAGTAACAGGATGGAAATACTGAGATGTGCAGGCCTGTGTTGCAAGTAAAAGTAGCTTCATGCTTGCTTTGGCTGCTGTAGTTGTTGGCTGATTTGACAATTGCTCAAACCTTGTCTGAATTAATACAGTCCTGTTGGAAAAGCATCTTTTCCTCTCGTTTTGGCCTTCCTGCCCTTTTAAACAGCCTCCAGAGCAGATAAATTTGGGATGCTGTTTTCCTGTTGTAGTAAGGACTGTGAAAATAGAGGCTTTGAAACGATGTAGCATGTTTAGTTTTATAAACCATTGTACCAATAGACATGTCTATAGCAGTAACGTTAATTGCAGTAATGTGATATTCAAATTCAAGCCGTTTCTAAAGACATTTACTTTGCATGCCTTTTTATATAACAGTCCTAAAAAAAACGATAGAAAATTTACTCACACTTGTTCTGCGGCCAAACATGAGGCAGTTGCGTTTTTTGAAAAATTCTGAATAATCATGCCAGTAAATGGTGAAATATGTCCCTAAATAATTGATCCTGCCGGAATAATTACATGAAACTTATGTCTGTATCATCTCAGTGAGGTTTAAACATGCACAGTAAAGCAAATGTAATGTCTTTAGACATTTCGGTGTGGATGACAACTCTGCAAAAAGCCTTTTTTTTTTTTTTTTGAGTTCAGTCATAATGCCGTTTAACAAATTTTGGCGTCTTCATAAGCGCATTCTATATATAACGTCTTTTAAATTGTTCAGATGAGCAAATCACGAGGTTTTATTGCATGATTAGCATTTTAATTGTTTGGTCAGACGGTTCATATATATTCACGTTCATAAATCGGGGATTAAACGTGGAATTTATCTTTTGTATGCTAAATATGTAAACAAGCATATGTGCACAGTACCTATAACTGCGCTTTACATTTTGCAAGATTGACATGCTAAATGGCTAACTGACCCGGTTTACTCTCATCTTAACAAAATTGATAAGATATACCAGTTCATTGCGTTTACGAACGACATGTATCTGTTTAATCAACTCGACATGTATACCGGTTTAGTCCTTTCGTTCACGAATGAGAGCTCTCGATCTCTGAGACTCATATGAAACTCGCTCATTGTGGATGACAACTCTGAAAAATTCTTCATGAATGAGTGTAAACCGAGAACGATTCGTTCGCCTAGAAGATTCATTCGAAAAAACGATTCTTTCACGAACGACATGCCACTACAACAACGCACGGTCTTCGCCGCTAGTGGAGGCAGCATCGAACTGCGACACGGCTGAAAAAGCGAGAGAGGTTTACTGCGGGGAGAACTGGAGCACGGCTGCGATCCAGCATTATAATAGAGCCCGGTCCTGGCGAGAAAATCGTGTTGCCGAGTGAGGCGAGCTCAAGGATTTGCACGAGCTTTTGGCCACAACGTGTGGCTTGGCGAGAAGAGCAGCTGACGCGATGACGCTTGTTGGTGTTCGGCGGATAGATATCTTCGTCGGAAAGAAGATTGGGCCTGTGATAAGATGACGGACAGAGCGAACCGAATGCTGACAGACGGTCTATGCCGAAAAACTGTCGTGGGACAGTAGGTAGGAAGACTGGATATATATATACGCTTGCGTGCTATTTAAGATGATTAGCTAAACGAGATGCACCTGTGCCAAATTGGATGATTATCTGATCGTGCTTCTCCCGAACTTTGTTAATAAAACCACATTTAGGGGTGTGTTCTTGGTCAAGACAATCTCCTGAACTCCAAACTGAATGTCAGAATGGGAAAGAAAGGTGATTTAAGCAATTTTAAATGTGGCATGGTTGTTGGTGCCAGACTGGCCGGTCTGAGTATTTCACAATCTGCTCAGTTACTGGGATTTTCACGCACAACCATTTCTAGGGTTTACAAAGAATGGTGTGAAGAGAGAAAAACATCCAGTATGCAGTGGTCCTGTGGGAGAAAATGCCTTGTTGATGCTAGAAGTCAGAGGAGAATGGGCCGACTGATTCAAGCTGATAGAAGAGCAACTTTGACTGAAATAACCACTCGTTACAACCGAGGTATGTAGCAAAGCATTTGTGAAGCCACAACACGCACAACCTTGAGGCGGATGGGCTACAACAGAAGAAGACCCCACCGGGTACCACTCATCTCCACTACAAATAGGAAAAAGAGGCTACAATTTGCACGAGCTCACCAAAATTGGACAGTTGAAGACTGGAAAAATGTTTCCTGGTCTGAGGAGTCTGGATTTCTGTTGAGACATTCAGATGGTAGAGTCAGAATTTGGCGTAAACAGAATGAGAACATGGATCCATCATGCCTTGTTACCACTGTGCAGGCTGCTGGTGGTGGTGTAATGGTGTGGGGGATGTTTTCTTGGCACACTTTAGGCCCCTTAGTGCCAATTGGGCATCGTTTAAACACCACAGCCTACCTGAGAATTGTTTCTGACCATATCCATCCCTTTATGACCACCATGTACCCATCCTCTGATGGCTACTTCCAGCAGGATAATACACCATGTCACAAATCTCGAATCATCTCAAACTTGAACATGACAATGAGTTCACTGTACTAAAATGGCCCCCACAGTCACCAGATCTCAACCCAATAGAGCATCTTTGGGATGTGGTGGAACGGGAGCTTCGTTTAGAACGAAGGAACATCGCATTGCTTCATTAACAGCAGTGCTCAGTGAATTTGTTGGCTGCGTCTTACAAGCTGTTATTAAAAGTAAAAATAACTTCCTTGTTTACAACTCTTTACTGCTGGCTCACTCATAAAAACTAATAATGTAATTAAAATCACATCAAGAACACACGTTTCCCAATACAAAATACTATTATTAAATACTGCTATTATTTACATAAAATGTTCTTTACTGAATAATAATATTTAATAAACAACAACAAGATGCATCATATTCCTAGGTATTTCAGTCAAAAGTACAAAGGCACTGCTCTGATATACAGCATTAATGTTACTTAAAATATAACATGCCAAAACTATTTGTTATGGAAAAAATTCTAGATAAATGAGATCGAATATTGTCCATTAAATTTGCCCCAAAATAATTATAGTTCATGTTTAACTACTGTAGAGACATCTTCCAGAAGTTAAAAATTTTGATAAACATATCTCTTTTGTTACTGGGTCAAGTTTCTATCAGCTTCGTTTACTCTCTAAAATTAAAAACGTTCTCACTCCTAAAACACTAGAAAGTGCTATTCATGTGTTTGTTACGTCGCGTCTAGATTACTGCAATTCTTTACAGCAGTGGTTCCCAACCTTTTTCAACTCGCGGCCCACACAACCAAACACATATGTTTGCGCGGCCCACTTCAAAAAAATTAACTGACCCCGCTATTGTTGGGTTAATAACTTAGTACTCAGAAGCTAGATTTTAAACTATATTTATTGAATAAACTAGGGCTGTGCGATATGGACAAAAAAAAAAAAAAAAAACTATCGCGATTTTTTTGATCAATTTTGCAATTGTGCTTTTACAGTCATAAATGCATTCAGGATTAATTTGAAACATATTTCCAAAAGAAAATCAATCAGAGCTTTATCAAAAAGTTGTAACATCTCTAGAACAGACATAAGTCAAAATTATCACTATAGTGAAGATGTAAAAAAATGTATAGACTTGTGGCAAAAAAAATAAATTAAAAAAAAATCCTGTATACAGGGACTTTTTTTCCTTTTTTGCCATGCATTGTTCATAGAGCTCATTAATTGTAGCGGTGCCTCAGGTGTTTGCAGTGTGTATACAGTATGTGTATGCGGTCAGCAGTGAGAGCGCATAAATATAACGCGAAAGCACATTAAAATAATGCACGAGTGCGAATCTCTCTGTTCGCAGCAGATTTCCTTAGCTCTGTCACAAAACGGGTCGTGCTTGCTCAGATACACGCTGCTTTGCGAGGAGAGAGTGTGCACACTTAAAACGTGTCTCCTCTCACTTAAACTGCATCCTGTTCACTAACAAATTCACTCTATGCTCATGTGTTAGACATGAATTATTTTCGCACGTTTTTATTTCTAGCCTTTTACCGCAGTGAGAACGCTCTGATCCGTCAACATTGGCTCAGAAAAAAGGCGCATCACAGACAGTGTGTGAACCTGGAGTTAGGCATATGCGCACGCTCAAATCATGATTTTAGGACGTTTTCTTTTAATCGCACAGCCCTAGAATGGACTGGAAATGAACAGAAAATAATAGGGGGCCGCGGACCACAGGTTGAAAACCACTGCTTTACAATATATTGTTGTATATCTAAATCTCAAATTGCGGGACTTCAGCTTGTCCAAAACGCTGCAGCCAGACTTCTTTTAAAGTGTCATAAACATGAACACATCACTCCAATTCTCAGATCCCTACACTGGTTGCTGATTTGTCAGATAATAGACTTTAAAATTCTCCCCTTTGTAAATAAATCCCTACATAACCAAGCTCTGTCTATCTATCTGAACTTCCTCATCTCTATACTCCGTCTAGAAGCCTACGATTCTGTGACCAGGCTTTGTTGTTGGTCCATCACCTTAGACTAAAGCATAAAGGGGAGCGTGCATTGGCAGTGACAGGGTCACGACTCTGGAATACTCTGCCTTTAAAGATTAGAATGGCCCTTTCCTTGTTTATTAATAAGTCCTTGCTAAAAACCCATTTGTTTTCCTTAAGCTGATGAATGATCTCAGCGTCAGTGCAGAAAGTGAGGAACTAACTGATCTCTGCTTCATTACAGTTTGCACATATTTTTTAGTCGCAAACGTCGATCTTCCTTCAAAACAGCCGGTAAAAGAGTCACGCGATAACGTGCGTCATCACTTCGACACGCCATTAGATCTGGCTTTTGTTCACACAGCGCTCATCCAGGGTTGAACCCCGCAATGTTACTAGGTACCAGACCCGTGTTCAATGCTGGAATCAATCCTGGGACGTGTTTGATTTCACACAGAAGGCGACCCGGCAATGTTGCGGCAATTTGCCGGGTCCGACGTGCAGTTAGAAAGGGGCTTAGGAGAAAGCAAAAGCACTTTATTTGTTCTTCCGAAAGTAGATGCATTTAGGAATCTTTACTTACAACAGAACAGCAACACATTTTATGGACGACCGTTTCGTGAACCTAGGAGAGGAGGTCATTCTGACTTTGCTACGACAATCTGGTGCTTCTGAATCAGCTACTGGAAGTATGTGGTGTTATTAGTTTAAGTATTTGCTATTGACTGTGTGTGTGTGTGTGTGCACACGCAGAGTCAGCTGTCTTAACCGTCCGTGGTTTGTGTACTGCAAACACATACAAGCTTCATCACGTCTGTCTGTGTCTTTTGGACATTATTAACTGTCTTTACATTTATTGTGAAAGATGAAGCTCACGGTTATAGAAAGAGGAGTTACATTTCCAAAGAGTGTTTGTGGGGTTCAGCCAATCACAATGCACTGGGTCAGCTGGCCAATCACAGCAGACTGTGCTTGTCAAAGGAGGGACTTTGTAGAAAACGACACATTTGAGAGAGGCGGGGCATAGAAGACCCACAATAATGTACAGGATTTGAAAAATAAATGTTTTTTAAACATTAAAGCATGTCAACATATTCTATTACACCAAAATAATGATCTTAAAAAAAGCATCACATGACCCCTTTAAGTCTAAACAAGTACATTCTTGCCTAAAAAACTCCATTCTGTGGCAACAGTATTATTTAATAAAGTTATAGTGGATTTGGGCGTCTGCCATGACACTCACTGTGAAAAATACAGCAAGTGGAGTGATAGAAATGGTGAAACGGTGCTGTTATCACCAGTATAGCACACTGTTGGAAAAGGCTCTCAGCCAATCGGATTTGAGGGCCAGAAAGAACTGTTGTATAAATATAAGTTGATGTTACATAAATATCAGTTGATGTTCCGATTGAATTAAAATTATGATATGACGTAAAATTATGTTTTTCTCACATTAGCACGACAGCCCCCACTAACCCAAAACAGCACACTCTCAAATATCCCTACTGAAGTTTATGATACCAATAACTGTATGCAGCGCATCTGTATTTTATACATACATTTCCCCCCTTTTTGTAAAATTATCATAATTATCATTTCAGGTTTCACTATTTTCTCTTTCCATTTAACTCCACTCAACCATAACAGTATCCTCAATCTCGTAAATGATCCAAGCCAAACAGATATTCAATAATTCATGTGTTGATATTAATATTTAACTGACTCATCTAAAAACAAATTGTCCTCTTTAAAGCTTCCTTCAGTTAAAACAGGCCACAGGGCCCATCAAAAAGAGTACAAACTGTTTCAAGTTTTAATATCTCATTGCACATTTACCGCACATCAGTAAATCTGCATCGGTTTTGCTATTAATTATCTCAGAAAACATAATTACGCACAATTTTCGGTATATAAGCAGGGTATCAGCTCATCATTTCCTACAAACTCCTGATGTTTATGTGAGCACACATGTCTCTCGAGACGGGAGTCTGAGTTCTAGCCGCTCCAGGACAATAGACATACCAATTTCATCTCTACATCAACCGAGACTACATGAACGTGAGATCTGCTCTATGGGAGTTCTGGAGTATGAAAGACAAAGAGAAGCAGAGACATGCACACACTCGCAAAAATAACAAACACATCCAACTGACCAAACATTGGAGACCTTCAAGTAAATTTTGGAATTTCTTCCATTAAAGCATGAGATAGACCTGGGATCACTTTTCATTATTCTGGAGAACACGTTCATGAGGTCTTGTTCATGTCAGCTTGAGTGCTGCTGTCAGCAAACCAAATACTAATGCATTCTCAAAATCCAAGTTTTATTCACTCAAATTGTTATGCTAATAATTAGATATTATTAGAAGGTGACCGTGTTTATGTTGATACTCACATGGGGGTAGAGAGGAAAGTGCAGATTCTTCCTGAGCTGAGCGACTGAGGAACCACACCAGTCTTCAAACACATGGAGATTCGCTTGACCTTTAAACTGTGCAGAAGAGACACGGAAGACCTAAAGATTACTTTCTGATAGATAGACAGGCAGGCAGATGGATGGATAGTTTGGACAAAAGAATGATCCGACTGTGACACGGACAGTGAATTGGGAAAGAGAAACAACTCAAGATTATGTTGAACTTGTTTTAACTTGAGCACTGTTATATTAGAATGCCGTTTCATGTGTGTGATGCTGCAAGAGACAAGATTTAAGCCCAACAGTCGAACATGTCCATCAAGTTGGGTTTCCACCCATCCCGTAAAATATGGTATCGTCCCATATGCATCCCATTTCAAATCAATACGGGACGTGATTTGATCTCCCATATTTTAGCTACACATAATTGAATAAACACATTAGGATTTTGCAGTGTGGAGAATACTAATAGCAAATGAAAAGAAATCAGTTTCACAATAAGTAGCAGAGCTCTGCGATATTTTAGCATCTTTGATTTTCATAGCGACCGTGTCTCGACATCAAGCAGTTTAAACCTGTACGTTTCTTTTTTAAACATGTCTAGCTCAACGATCGCCCATTTAACGCAAGAAGCTCTCCAAATATATGGCTGAATGAGAAAAAAAAAATCTATCTATCCATCCATTTATGAAGGAAAAAGTATTCCATATCATTATCAGAGCTATTTTGTATTTTATTTATATATATAAATAAATAAAAAAATAGCTCTGATAATGATATGGAATACTTTTTCCTTCATAAATGGATGGTTGGATAATGACTTATCTGTCTGATAGAATCGGAAAGCTAAAGTTTCACAGTAACTTCACAAACCCATGCTGAGACCAATATCCAAAACCCAACATGCTGGTCACCAGCTGTGCTCGTCTCTTCAGCAGGGAGCCATTGTGTTCCTGGACAAAGATACAATATCCACGCCAACTTCTGCAGTGTTATGAGATTTACAGCAGAATGACAGCAGAGACTGTCACCAAACCACTGAAGATCCGTCACAGGAAGAGATGTAGATCTAAACCTGTGCTGACCGCTGCAGTTTAGATGACTGGTGTGGCACATTGTTCCACGCAGTGTCTACAGGCTCCCTGAAAACCACAACAACACACAGCACAGAACATAAGTGGTGTTACAGCCCGGAGCTAAAGGCAGGAAAACCACAACATTTTCCAGCCCAGTAGAAAAATCGAATCGTTTCAGAACGTGCCCACGGCACTCACTTCTGATGGGCCACGTCACAAACTGTTAGCATCATTTAGCACGCTAAAGCACGGCTGATGGCTCTCGCCGATGTCAGTTAACACTCTTTAAGCCCCACAAACAGAACCGACTTATTCACATTAGACAGCCGGCTACACTTTCAACCTAGTGTATTTTATCTGGAGTCTGTCGGAAGACATTAGACTCGACTTATTGTTTATTCCTTGCTGCTGGTGCAAAATTGATTCCTTTCTCTCTCTCTGTGAATTCTCTAAATGCAATCAATGCGTGAAGATCAAGAGCACAATTCTGGTACACACCACATTTGCACACACCACAGAGACTAAAGGAATAAAGGCATGTTGCGGTTGAAGTACTGGAGGGAAATTCGTCCGCTTTATGAAGTGGAGAAACTTTGGTTGCATCAGTTTACATTGACTCTTTGATGAACAAATGTTCCTGACCAACAACCCGTCGGTCAACCCGTCAGTTCTGTACTTTATCTAATAGCCGTTTCGGTAACTGACCTCAGGTTCAGGAGGAAATGGTTGGCGTCTTGCTGAGAAAATGTGAAGTGGCTGGTGATGAGTTGAAAAACTTAGAACTTTGGCATCAATTCGCGCCACGTTAACCAATCAGGTGCCTGCTCAGGCGTCACTCATTCAACATGGAGGAACGACTGATTTTGTCAGTGAGCAGACAACCGGAGCTTTATGACACAAGTATCACACACAAGTTCATATTTCAGGAATAAAAAGGACCTCGCTTGGAAGAGTGTGTTGTAAATACACATTTAACTTTTGAGTCACGTACACATTTATCGACCCGCTGCCTTCTGCCGCTGTTTTTTTTACAACAATTTTCCTCCTAATATAGCCTACAGCTACTTTTCGCTAACAAGATAATGTGTTTATTCAGAGGATGTGTGCAGGAAAAAGTGGAAAAGCCTATCAACATTAGCCATCTTGCAAACAGACAACCGCCTAGCACTTGCCCCTCCCACAAGAAGCGGATTTCGCCTCAGACGCGCATCAATTTCGCATCAAACTCTTGCGCGCGAATGCATTCAAAATGTTCAAGCGGCAAACTAGATGCGGTAGACGCGAATTTGACGCTTTATTCGCGTTTGGTAGAGTCATTTGTTTGTGTAATGATAACGGACATCACAGTTAAAGCAGACTGCAGACATGGACGAAATGTTATCCTATAGAGAACATTTGAAAATGTGAATACTTTAAAAAATGTAAGTTCATACATTGCTACACTTCTTTTTGTGCACACATTTTCACTGAAATGGTGCTAATGTAACAACACACCCTAAATATGTAATTAATTCCACCTCACTAAATTATATGACAAAACCACATATTTATGTGTATATATTCCCAGACTTTCGCCAATGAGTCTAGAATACAATTTAAATTATTATTGGAAATGTTTCTCTTTTTCTTGCATTTGAGACAAGTTTTGTCACCATTTTAAGCCTTGGGTGAAGCAGTGCTAACTTGATTTGCCTCAACAACAACAAACCTGCAACCCGTACACAAGCAGTGACATCCATGTGAAAAGGTTAGTCAATCATAATAGAAATTAGTCTCAAAGGTATAGTAGCAAAAGGTTAGCGCAAGCAAAAAAAGAACATTCTTTAATCATTTACCTGTCCCTCATGTTGTTCCAAAACTGTATGACTTTCTTCTTTGCAAAAGAAGATATTAAAAACATACTGTATTTTCATAGAGTGCCATTCTTGTTTAAACCATAGGGATTTTTATGGGGAGGGTTTGATTAAACGCCTTGTAAATATGGCATGTTTTCAGCGTTTATATAATCCTTATGCAATATCTCCCGCACGCTTGATTTATAGCTACTAAAGTGCAATGATTGCTAACAGAATTGTATATTCCAAGTCTTCTGAACTCATTATAAATGTTTTGTGTGATAAACAGACTGAGACTGTAATTGATTCAGTGACAGTCTTCTCTCTAGTCAGCTATTAACTTGAGAACATGCGACCGGATCACAGGGTCAGTGTACTTTAGAAACCTCATCAGTGAATGAATGGCTCTTTGGAAATGGCTCTTTTCAGTGATACATTTCGCAAATCAGACCAAATATTCTGTGAATGAAATGGACTGATTTCAACTCAATGATCCTCAGAGTTAACACTGGTCACTGCATTAGATACAAAATATCAAACCAAACTTATTTGCAAACAAATGTAATAAAATAAAATAAATTGAAACCAGTGAAAGCCAGAACAGTGTCATTCAATACACTCAAGATATGAATCTATTCCAACATGAACAGTAAGAAATGGCATATTTCAACTGGATTGGTTGTTGTGCTGTTTTATGTATCCATCGATTGGTCTCTCAAGCTATCACTCATCTGTGTCCTTTAAGATGTCACATGGCCTCACTGATTGATGATAGTAATCAAACGCTCTCATTAATGCGTTAATAAAACCCCTTCTGCTTCCCAGAACCGGTGCTAATGACCTGTATTTGGGAAGATGGATAGAAAGAGAGACCCGCTCTTCAGATTAATGTTACAAAGCCTTTAGGGGAACAATGACATCAGCCTGTCGCATCATTGCTGAATTATTGCTATAAATAATAACCTACACTAAGAAAATGTATGTCTTAACTGGTTGGAGATATGCATTTTATTTTTACTGAAAATGAATGTATTAATTTTATTTTACAAAAAATTAATTTCTTATTATTATTATTATAATTATTATAAATTTTAATAAAATATATCATTATTTTTATGATGCATAAAGGTGTAGTTATATCATCTAACAGTAGGGGTTAACTGCTAATGATTATCTGATCTCTATGGTTTATCCGGCTGGAATTATTTATTTTATTTTATTTTTTATAATAAATGTATCTTTTTTATTCTTAATAAATTTTTCATGTAACATAATTTAAATGGAAATTGCATTTAACTCCTTGCATAAATGTGCTGTAACATCATCTACAAGTGGGGGCTATAACACTAAGGCCGGTGACACACTGGATGCGTGGCGCAAGCGTCTCAGCCACGTGGCGTGTCGGTTTTTAATTCAGCTCCCATGTTAACAGGTTAGAGCTTACAGACCGCCTGCGTGAGACACGCGTCTCAGGCGCGGCACGAGCCGCGCGGAAATTGCTTGCTTGCTAGTAATAGAACCGACGCCTATTTTTACCGCGACACGCGCGCGTGTTGGAAGCTTTTCCAGGCAAAATATTATAGGAAAATGTGTTTAAATGTCATTTTGTACACAAATACATATGAATTCCTGATATTTTGATATTTGAAAGTCTATAGATTGACATAAATTCAGATATAAATGTAATTAAAAATATGAATAAATAATTATCGATTTTCATATATTGCACCTGTCAAACATAATCTATTTCACCGTCAATACTTTTGACGGTGTCCTTTATCAGTAGGCGTAGGTGTAAGTGTGTAAAAAAAAAAGTATATATTGTTGTAATGAAGACATGAGCCTGGTCTGTCAACGGTCTCCCTCTACAGCAGCAGCGCGCCAACGCCGCGTCAGGCACGCTTCTGGTGTGTAAAGACACAGAATCCGCCACGCTTCTTGGACGCTACATACACGCGGCGCTCACGCAACGCAGCCAGTGTGTCACCGACCTAATGCTGTGTTTACACCAAACTCGAATAGAGCATCTGGCGCAAATGATTTCAATGTTAAGTCAATGCAAAGGTGCGTTTACGCGCGTCTGGAGGTCTCGCGACACGAATGAGGCGTTAAGCGTGGCGCGGATGACGCGAATTGCGCGTTAAGCGCTAATGGTGCTTTTTGTTTGAGTTGAAAATTTTTAACTTTGGCGTCAATTCCCGCCGCGTTAACCAATCAGGAGCCTGCTAGGAGTCACTCATTCAACATGGAGGAACAACTGATGTTGTCAGTGAGCAGTCAACCGGAGCTAAATGACAAAAGTTAATTTTCCTATAGAGACAGGAAAAAAAAGGACCAATATATAAAACATATTATTAGATTAATTGAATAAAGGCCAAAGATAAGAAACATTTCGTTTTACCCCAAACGAATTATATTTTATCTTGAACCACATCAGACATCAGAGCCAGCGATAAATATCAGAAGGTCTAGCCGAGGTGAGGCTGCTCTCGGCGGATACATGAACTCTGAGCTCCCGCTGATCGCATGGAGCTCATCTCCAAAATCGGCGAAACACATTTTTTAAAATAGACGCCATCTTTATAAATAAACCGCATATTTGAGTTTAAAGCAACTACATTCTCGCCTGAAATACTTTTAAAACTACATTTCATGACACGATAACACTAATATTTTGAAAATTGAATGGATGGATGAAAATGCTGCGTGAACTCAGCTGGTAGAAGCCCCCCCATGACGCGAATTCGAGTCTGTTTGTGAAGTTAATTTAACGCGCGAATGAAGCGAATGATCTCAAAATGGTCAAGCGGCAAACTAGACGCGGTAGACGCGAATTTGACGCTCTATTCGCGTTTGGTGTAACACAGCATAATGCTAACCGGGGTGCGTTTCCCAAATCATTGTTCGCTAACTATTGTCACAAGTTCTACTGAACTCTATTGGTAACTTTTGGGAAACACTCCACAGATCTTCATGTCTTATCTAGCTGGAATTATAAACTCTTTCCCCACCATTGACAAGTTATCTCGTCTTTTAAAAGAAAATGCTTCCCAGTCATAGACAAGTTTTTACGGCTTTTGTGTTTTTATTGTTAAACACTCAAGGGTGCTATTACACATCTTCTGAATGAGTACAAAATCTCCAGAACAATAACACACATGAACAAGATGGAGAAACGAGTGATCTCTTATATGGTGCGCGGATGCGGATGGTCAAATTATACTCTGGCCTTTATCAGTGGCACACAAGATGCAATGACAATATAAGTGTAATTTCATTATAATGTTTTTGTTAACCTATACAGTTGAAGCAACTAGATGCAGCGCTGCTGCGATGTTCATTCAAAATATTGCAGAAAAAGAGAACATCAATGTGGAGAAGATCTTATGTCAAAACTAAAACCAAGCCATTCACACAGAACGCATATTTCATGCATTTCTAGAGGGACATCTTCTATCACCGTTGCACTCGCGTCTTGCACAAGAGAGCCACGTGTAGGAAGCCATGTAAAATTAAGTTAATTAATTTTTTTTTCAAAAACATATCTTGAGACTTTATGGTGGGTTTTTCCCCATCCCACTGCCTCTCATGCTTAAATGAAAATGTACTCTGTGTGATTGGTTTAAACCAATATAAATAAAACCTGCATAATGTTACAGAGTAAAATCTTGATCCGGGAAATGGTATATGTCTTTGCAAGCTTTGGAGGTGTTAATGGAAGCAATTTACTGGATTTATGCCTTGATAATCATACTGAATATTATCCAGATGTACTTTTTGATTTTCTCACCTTTTTGCTAAAAAAGTTTAATTATCTAATTAGATAAAATAATTTAATTAGATAATAATTCTTGCTTAAAAGGTACAGTTACAGCATCTACCAGTAGCTAATGCTAACCAGAGATCCAACTCTCTTTGAAAATGAATGACTTGTGGTCGCTTTGTCGCTGCAAACGCCGTGAATGCCCCATGAGAGTTGTGTTTGGGAATCTTTGGTAGGGTTCACATGCTACAAAATATCTGTGACTCACCAGAGTAATACTTTTCCCAGGAGTCTATTGTATTTATTTAAGCAAACCTTTTATCCCATGAGGAAGTCTAAAAAAACATGACCTTCACTTTTTTCTCAGTCATTCTGGTGGAGGCCCATTGATCTAAATCCTCTCAATACCAGACTAACCTGTTTCACTCCAAACTCTCCTCGTGTCTCAAGCACAATGACAATGGCACCATTTGTCACCCATATTGCCCCTGGGATTGGGCATTAGATACATGCATCTCTGGGCATCTAATGTAGGATTGTTCTCTCAAGTCGGTACAGACCGTATGCTACACTGCCAGTGTAGAATGAGCCAAATTGGTCGACTAGTCCAACAACAACCAACAAGCTGATTAGTGATGTCCCAAGTCATATGATACCCCAAAGCATTTCTATAGTGCATTTTTACAGCAGCCTTGGTTTCTCATTAATTTCCCCATAGTATTTTTTAAAAAGTATTTGTGAAAGAATTATAAGCCATAAACCAAATCAACCAGCAACAAGGAGAACCACTATATTACAAACTTTCATATGAAGCCAAAAAGCATTTGAAAATTGGACAAAACGACAAAGGTACATATTTAATGGCTTTAGTGAGAGAAAAAATAACTACAATCCGATGAAGCACTGATAATGACAACAGCAAATTGAAAACGATGGAGAAAATACTATTGATTAAACTATTGACTCCATTGCGTGACTCGCAGTTCTTTATGGGAGTGGGGCGGGTACTAACGAGTTAATTTAGTGGGATTTGCTTGCTTCAATTCTCTGCTTGGTGGATATTTCTTTACAGAATCATGGGTTATGTCATTTTTCACCAGGAATTCTGCTGTTGAACACATTTTTCCACCGACTTTTTTCCAAATTGAGTTCAATTTTACAGTTTATAATCGGTTGAATTTTTAAATGATAGATTTCTTGTCTTTGTGTATTCTTAATTAGCTTAGATCCTACAGACTAATCATTTAACATACTGGTTTAACATACCATTAATGGATTAGCCTGTTAGCTTAGTCTACTGTATTACCAATCAAACCAATCTGCTCCACAATGCACTAAATTAACTGAATATTTGTATAAAGACATAGATTAATCAATCAGAATAATCGACTAAAGGACCACAAATAGGTCCATTGTCTTGTTTATAAATAGTGTAGGGATGTATAAATCCCTGTGGCTCAGTGGTAGAGCATTGCGTTAGCAGCGCAAAAGGTCATGGGTTCAAATCCCAGGGAACACACATAAAAACATGTGTAGCATGAATACACTGTACAGTAAGTCACTTTGGATTAAAGCATGATAAATGTAAAATGTAAAATTTGGTTGGAGAATCTTTCGCCCTTGCATATGATTCCTAATCGTGGGGAGTCCTATTGAAATAATGACAAAATAAAAGTAAGCGTGATCGCATTTTGATGTTATGCTACGCTACTATGTTTTATACGGACGTTTTTAGTTTTTTTTTAGTTTTTTTTTAGGCATTACAAACAGCGGACTGTTCGTGACAACATAATAAACATTGTGCTTTTGCGACAATGTGTCAAGTTCAAATTAGAGCGCAACAGTCTTTGGCCTGTTATACTCCATCTCGATGTTTTGAATGCAATAACATATCTAATATATTTTAAACAATCCCTACAAAATATGTTAAACTGGACTCACGCCAACTTGCCTAACCATTCACCACTTCCTCAAGACCTTCCTCAAGGCCACGGACTAGCCAATTTTGATCATCTATAGCTATATAGCTGCTACAGAAGATATTTGTTATTGAGACATCACAGATTTAATAAAGATATCCTACCCGCTCTTGTCTTCGTGACTGTACTGTAATAACCTGGTGGGAAGTCACTGATGCTCACAATTTTCTCAACTCTCTAATGACACATAATGGCTTCAGATAACTGCTACCAGCACTGTCATTTAGTGGCAACTGGGAGACTATAGCGTCAAGAGTTCCTCAAAAAAGGAAATAGATAGCATCCTCAGAAGAGGGGGAAAAAGCAATGATGCTCTTAGCACAGAAACGACAAAAGTGGCAATGAAACTGAGCATTGAAAGGCCAAAGGTCAAAGTCCTCAATATGGAACTGATGTAGCACGTGGCCCACTGGCATTACAGTTAATCTATAAAGTGCCATAAATTCAGGACCCCATCAACGGTCTGTAGTCCTGCTAATGATCTAGGAGCCCATTACGGTCAAGCCTCCATCAAAGCGTTCCCCTTAGCCTCACACCTACATCTCTCCACATGAAGGGTTCAAGGTCTGTCACAGTTTTATCAGCGTTGCCACAGCCGGCTTCATCAATGATCTCACAAAACCACGAGCTATACCTCTCGTGCCCACACTGACAAAATAATTGCTCTAATTCCAAGCGATACCAGCCTGTGTTTGCATTGCTAAGCCGTGAAACACCTGCCTGATCCCAGAGCTGTTATTCGGTCGGGTCTCAACAGTGCTCACTCCTATAAATAACACGACCATCCATTCAATCCATCCACTCTACACAACATTCAGCTGCTAACACGGGAGAGAAGAGCTAAACAGACAATATGAAAAAAATTTAGGGAGGCATGTTTCATATCGGTACAATATCGGTTATCGGACGATATTAGATCTTTTTTATTTATCTGTAAATAAATTGGATATATTTTAGCAAATATTTAATTGTACATACTTTTATTTTATTTTTTACATTTAGCCAGGACTCCAGCAAGAAATTATTATGATTAACTGAATTAAATTTGCATTATATTATAATTTAATTTTCTATATTTTTTATAGATTTTTCATTTATAGACAACATTTTCTTTTTACACTATCAGGATTATTTATATTGCTAACTACAACTAGAAATCTGTAGCTGAAATCAAGCTGAAACAAAATAAAATAAAATCAGATCAGATGAAAATCTTGCCTTGGCAACAAACTAAAATCATTTTAAGTTAAAATACTGAAATTACTCTTAAACTTAAAATAAAATGGAATAAATGGCTAAATGAAATACAAAGCTAAAATAAAACTTAAAATAAAAGAAAATAAAAGAAATGGAAATGTATGAAAAAATATATTAAAAAAATGACAAAAGCACAAAATAATTACTAAAATTGCAATATTAAAAAATGAAATCTGAAAATATTAAAATAAAAGCTAATTAAAAATCTTAGTAAATACTTCAATTGTATTAAATAAAATTTAAAGAAAACACTGACTATCAGAATCATAATTTAAAAAATAAAAAATAACAAATGCTGTAATTTAATGCTCACTTTAAGTTTAAAGTTTTTCTCTTTAAACACTATATTTTTTAAATGTTAAATTACATTTTATGACACTGTTAACTGTAATCTTTAGTGAATGTAATCTGTCCATGCTGTTCATTATAGTGTTGTGATATTTTTATAGCATATAAATTTAATAAATAAATGTATGCATTTAGCAGACGCTTTTATCAGGCTATCAATTTTTACATATCATGTGTCATATAATTTTGATATTGGCTTTCACATTTAAAATAATAATAATATCGGTGCATCCCTATGAAAATTGGATGAAAATATGACCAAAACAAATACTTAAATAACACGTAGTAAAAAAAAAAAGCAGAGAGCGGATCAGGTCTGGCCTTTGTGAAGGTCTGTTGGATTTTTGCACACACTCAGTGAAGCGTTTCTGTATGCACCTCGCTTCAAGCACAGCACTATTGTCATTCTGGAACCGGAACAGCATGAATCTGTCTAGGCACCAAAGTGGCACGTCTTTTCTGAATGTTCACTTACACGTACAGTCAGCCGCAGCGCTCGATACTAGACTTCAGCAACGGTGAGGTCTTACTTTATTTACTGTGCCAAAAACTGTAGAGTTTCCTGGCTGGTGAGTTTGAAAGCCCTGTATTTACTGGACCTGAGAGAGTCATTCACCAGCAGAATATTCCCACCTCTGCATTATTATTTGAAAATGGTGCATTTAATTCATCTGCATTCATACTGATTTCTATAGCGGCTCTGGCTCATCATTCTGCATGTGCTGGTTTGGTTGATCGGCCTCGGGCTGAAATTCACACCATTAAATCTTGTGCTTTCACAAATAAGCAGCTTGGGAGAAAACCTTTTTAATTATTCTACCGGGAATAATGATGACAATAAAGTCACTTTAATGGATGTGGATGAACTGTCCAATTTATAACATCATCATCCCAAATGTTTAGTAAGGAAGCTTGTTTCCAGTCTGGAATGAAAAATAATAATAATAATAACTAAGGTACTTGCTTTTCATCTCACAATTTAGATTTTTTTTTTTTTGGAATTCTGAGTTTAAATATATATATATATCTCTATATATTTTTATCTCGCATTCCTGACTTTTCTTCACAATTTCAAATTTTTATCTAACAATATAACTTTTATTTCTCAGAATCCCGAGTATCATTTATTTTTATTTTTTTCTACCACAATAAAAAAAAAGAAATAGATTTACCAAATTTTCTTCTGTTTATCCAGTAGGTAGAGTGGCAGTTCGATCCAGTTAATTCAGGGAAATGTGAAGAACAAGCACACTCAGACTTTGAATACTAATGAGCAATTTAACTTGAGCCCTATAATCGTGGGTTAAATCGTGTCAGATATTACAGCTGATATTAAAATCTGACAGCAATACAGTTTGTTCATTACACAAAATTGCATGTTACAGAAAATGGTCCAGGCCTACAAGTGCTTATTAAGGGCTTCGGTGAAGCTTTGAGAACTTCTCATTAAGATCTTGCACAGCTGACGACAAACAAAAGAGAGTGATAATGAGTCATTGTCCAACGGAAAATGACAAAAATAAAACGACAAGCATGATACTCTTACCTCTGGTTTCCATGGCAATTTTTTGGACTTGTGTGCGAGGAACATGCGGATTTCAGCTTGATCTTTGTCATGAACGCTGCTAGCGTTGGGCTCTTCCTGCTAGAAAGACACAGAGAGACAGCCATGTCAACACTATGCATTCTCAGAAATAATGATGTTATTAAATAAATGAATCATCATGTGCATTTCTAATATATTTATTTGTCTCATTTACATTTTTTTTGTGTTATATCTATATGGAACATGCTACAGAATTGGTCCAAACTGCAGTCCCACAACCGAAAATCACAATTAAAAAGCATTTCAGTATTCAAATCATAGATGTTTACCAAGATCCTTCTATTCTCTGTTGAAACACACAATAACATTTCAAATATTAGTAAGCTCAATGTATATAAAATCATAATTCATTGGGTAGCAATAGTTGGATGAACTCTAAAAGTGCTGTCCTTTTTATTTGGTAAAACATGCATGTGTCGAAAGACCTAATAGTAAATTGTGACGTTCTGTAGTTTTGTTGCATATTCATCTTTTAATCATATTTGCAAATGTCTTGATTTCACAGTAGAGAAAGCTATTTTTCGTCTTTACTGTTCCAATACTTATGGAGGGCACTATATATATATATATATATATATATATATATATATATATATATATATATATATATATATATATATATAATTATTATTATTATTAAATGTATTGATAAACTCCATTGAAAATAATAAAAATTAAAAACAAACCAAAATAAAATGTCCAGATGCATTACAATAAGGATTTTGGGTGAAAATGTGCATAAAATGTCATTCAAATAATATCACAACATAAGAAATCATAATGATTTTAAAATGTGCTTAATGTAAAATATAATTACAAATGTTTTTCTTGGGGTGACATGTGACCTGGACATCATCCGTTTAAGATTTTCCCATCACACTGATCTTTCAGAAACAGTATTTCCGGCAGACAGCACAGCGTGTTCATTGGCTTCAGCTGTAGCTTTTCTGTCATGAGCTCATTCTCTACTCTTCAGCTCTCAGTTCATTTCTCTCTATATTAATCTCCTGCTTCAGTCATGTGTCTCGTGTCAATGTTCGGCGCTAATTGAAAACTGTGCTGAAGCATCACAAAACCCGATTAGGAGTGGCTTAAAGTCAATACTGTTGAAGAGAAGTCAAGGTAATAAAGGTCTTTATATATTGTGTTATTTATTATGTGTCTCATTTGACAGCTGGAATGACTGGTTATGTTCACACAAAAAAAAAACATACATACTTAATATCTCACAAGGATATAGTTAAGCATGTAAACTGGGATCCTGACCTGAGCATAGGAATTGTATGCCATAATGCAGTGCCCTCAAATCGACCTTGTATTCCCTCATGTTATCCATAATCACTTCCCTGCTGCATTGTTTGACTGGACTGCAAGGGTTACACACAAAACAAAATAATTATTCTTATTTCACAAATAAAAACTGATTGCAAATGCTTGAATTATGTATAATGTCATGTGAAAACAAAATAGCACAATAATGATAAAAAAAAAAAAAAAAAAAATTCATAAGGGTTTAATTAGCAAATGCATTTGCGCCCGTTTCGCACTGGACTATAGGTCGCATTTATTTAGACCCAAGAACCAAGAGAAAACATTACCGTCTCCAGTCGTGAGAGGGCGCTCTATGTCTTCAGTGTAGACTACAGGAGAACTGAGCAGCATAGAGCGCCCTCTAGCAGCTGGAGACGGTAATGTTTTCTCTTGGTTCATTTCTCTTGGTTCATTTCTCTCAGTTCATGTCAAATTAATTTTGATAAATAAGTCGCACGTGACTATAAGTCACAGGACCAGCCAAACTATGAAAAAAAGTGTGACTTAGTCCGGAAAATACGGTAATATTGCATTTTAAACATTAGCATTATCTTTCTGCTTGTTACAACCAAATATTAAGAATCAAGACAGCAAGAAAACATGAACAGGCCAAAACATGAAGACTTTTTTTTTTAAATACAATGAGTTTCAGGTGACTTCAGGTGCACAACTGCTCTTATTATAACAAGTGTGTTCATCAAACTAAACCTTCTGGCTAGAGCTGAACTCAAGTGCTGCTCTGTAACCTGCTTTCCTCTTTAAAACTGCATCCCCATCTAATATTACCATCACAGCAGAAGTTATTTGAAGTCAGATCTCCTCTCAAGACAAAGAAACGAACACCACGCAAGTTCACCATGCAACCAGGATGGGTTTGCAAGTACGAGGCTAGAATATAAAAAAGGAGGCTAATTATTTCTCCTTGTTCAGGGGTAAACAGGCTCGCTCTAGGAGCAGGGGACTGGGGCACATTTTTCACGTCTGGTTATCCGGCAGAACGACAAAACACAGCCCCTCCACAAATCAAATTTTAATTTTCTCTGCCCTGTAATGTGGAGGATAATGACCCGAGCGATCGCTTTCATCAGTCATCTTCAACTCTGCTCTGACGAACTACGAACACTAGCTGGAGTGAAAAAAGGAAAGGTGTTGAGATGATACACAAAATGTTAATGCATTCATCTGACGAACAACAGCATGCACGTTTGCTAATGTTTGTCTTTATGCAATGAACTGAACAACAAGTACAAGTGGAAAAAGGCTTCGGCTGCATTTACCTACATCTCAAGTTCAGCAATTCTGTTATTAGAAGAGTGATTAGTGAGTCTGGCAGATTTGTAAATACCGGACTTCAAAATGAAGCTGGAAAACACAAGAGCTGTTAACTGAACTGGGCGACTGGTCATTTCTGAACCAGCGATGGTAACTGGGAAATGCCCAACTCATCTTGTGTGAACACACTTGAAGAACAGAGAATATAAGTCAGTGCTAATGAGGTTTATTGTGGAATGCCATTTTTCTTATACTTGCTGCAAATTGTTCTGTGATAGCTGATGTGACTGGTACTTAATAAAAGTAAACAGAAGATGATCAAACAAATATGAGAAAACCATTACAGGGATTCACAAGTTGTCAGCTGGGAGTTTTCAAGTTCTGCAGGGAAACATGTAGAAGAAATACAGGAGGATAAATGTTAAATTACAGTATTGACGGATGGATGGATCAATCGATAAATGATAATGAAAGACGGGATGATGAAGGCATGAATTAATGGATAGATAGATAGATAGATAGATAGATAGATAGATAGATAGATAGATAGATAGATAGATAGATAGATGATAAAATAATGGATGGATGGAGACATTAATGAATGGATGGGTGAAAGGAGGGATCGAGACATGGGTGGGTGGATGGATGGATGTAGATATTAATGGATGGATTGTGATAGGAGGGATCGAAACATGGGTGGGTGGATGGATGGATGGATGTAGATATTAATGGATGGATAATGAAAGGAGGGATGAAGACATGAAATAATCAATCGAAGGATAGATGGAGCCATTCATTAAAGGGGGGGTGAAATGCTCGTTTTCACTCAATATCCTGTTAATCTTGAGTACCTATAGAGTAGTACTGCATCCTTCATAACTCCAAAAAGTCTTTAGTTTTATTATATTCATAAGAGAAAGATAGTCTGTACTGATTTTTCCCGGAAAAACACGACCAGCTGGAGGCGTGACGTGTGGGCGGAGCTAAAGAATCACGAGCGCCAGTAGGCTTTTGCGTTGAGAGCGTTTGGAAGCTGTGAAATTACCGTGAGGAAAAAACTATCATCCAAAACAAACCATGGCTTACAGTCAGATTCAGCCGTTTATTTATGATCCAGAATCAGATCCAGAGGCTGAAACTGAACGAAAGCAGCAGCAGCAACGACTCGCTCCGAGCGGGGCTCGAACCCGGGTCTCCGGCATGGGAGGGGACGCACTAACAAGGAGGCAGAGATATTTGAAGCAGTTTTACTCACCGCCTGCGGTTCCAACACACGAATGTGACCCTTTTTCGTTGGGATTGCATTATCCTTAAGAAATAAACGATACGCAAATCCGTCGTCAAACTGGGCCTTGTTTGTAAAACAAGCATCTTCGAAATGCAGGGAACAAACACAAACACTTGCACAACTCCGTTGATGCTCTGTAAAAATAAACTCCATCCACTGCTCCCTTAATGCTGTTTTTTTTTTTTTTTGGTAATCTGTGAAGGGTTGTCTTGCCCTGGCAACCAAAAACACACTTCTTTTGTGACATTTCGCGACGTTCTCGCTCTGATCAGTGAATCGCTCTGATCAGTGAACTGTCTGTGCTGCTCAGCCTCGCTGTACGGGAGCGCGCGCTCTTCCGGCAGAAGTGCCTCAGGACCCATATAAGGAAATTCCGCTCCATCTAACGTCACACAGACCCATACTCGAAAAAACACTTTCCGAAACTTGTGACAAACCAGAAGGAGTATTTTGGGAACAAAAATACTCCTTCAAACATACAACTTAATTTTTGAAACTTTGTCCATGTTTAGCATTGGAAATCCAACTCTTTAAGAGTGTAAAAAAACTCAGTATGCATGAAATAGCATCCCCCCCCCCCCCCTTTAATGAATGAACTGATGGATGAATGGTTAAAAGAATGAAAAATGAAAAAGAGGGAGTGAGATGGATAAATGGAGATATGAAATAGTTAATGGATGGATGAAGCAAAGGACGGATGAAAGAAAGAATAAATGGATGGATGATGGAGAAGAATTAATGAATGGATGGATAGAGAAGCAGTTTGATAAAAGGAAGGAAACAAGGGATGATGAAAGAATGTCTTGATGAATGGATGATGGACACATGAACTAATGGAGGGATGGACAGAAGGGTGGTTTGATGAAAGGATGAATGTAGCAATGGATTGGATGGATGGTGAATGAATAAGTGAAAAATGTATGGATGGACGAATGGAGATGAATTAACGGATGGATGTGGTGAGGGATGGATGAAAGAATGCATGGATTGATATTAATTCATGAATGCAGCTAGAGATGGAGACATGAATTATTGAATGGTTGGACAGAAGGGCGGTTTGATGAAAGGATGAATGCATGGGTGGATGGATGGATAGAGAGATGGATGGATGATAGTGTGAGCTCATAACGGTTCTTGCCTGCCCTCACGAGGATCTCCACCCACAGCAGTGACAAAGACTTCATTTATGTTTGGAAGTTTCCATCTTGCATAAGTGTTTTGATATTTGCAGAATTGCTTTGCTACACTGAACTGCCTTTTAAACATCTGCTGGAACTGTATGTGATGCAGTGATGCTGAGAACACGCTGTTCTGTTCATGCCGTCATGAAGGACTCTTGAATCAATAGAGCTTATGAGAGGGACCCTCAGGAAAACTCGAAATAAATATCTGATCTATATTTCGCATCAAAACTAAAAGAAATACATAAAGAAAATGAAAATGACTCTACAATTTTCATAGTCATGAAAATAAAGAAAACTCTTTGAATGAGAAGGTGTGTCCAAACTTTTGGTCTGTACTGTGTATATATATATATATATATATATATATATATATATATATATAGTGTCCAGTGCTCTTAATAAAATGCTTTGGCATGAAATTTTGGCATTTCACAGGTGGCGGTTGGATAAACAAACCTTGCTTTAGAAGGAGCCAAAATGAAATTGAGTCTTTGGTCAATGTCTTTCTCATTCACTCCATCGATATGGATGCAGCCAATCTGGAAACTCAATGGCCATAATCTGCTCAGGGCTCATAAAGCAGGGCTCAACACTGGCACAGCTATGAGCCTGATTTATTAACTCTCTAATAGGCTTATGGCTTCCTCCCCATCGCTGCCGGTGACATTTGTGCTGCCTCTGTGTGCTTAAGTTTTTCTTTTCAGTTTTCTGCATCAACAACATAAGTGTTAAGAAACTTCCCTTTTAATAAACAAGCCTATTGATTTTGCTACCACTTACAATAAAATTATGACTTCATTTTCTGAGCCTTTTATTTTTCTTTTGCATTTTTCTGATTGCATAAATCTAATCATAGAGCCACTGAGAGAAAAGGAGCTCAATTTGAGAAGTACTATCCATTAAAACAGTAGAGTGAAATACACAGTTTCCATAAGGACTTTTTAAATGTGTAGTTAATCCTTACAGACACCATAACGCACCTGATCACTGGATCAACAGTAAACCCACTTATCTCTCTTCACAACCTAAGGTCATTTCTGAGCACAAGTCATTTAAATCACTCATCACAACTACTACTTTTAGCTGTAAGTCTTCTGAACATGTTTAATGGGTATGTGAACCATTTTTACCATTGGACCTTTTTAAGTTAAGCACAGTGATTGCAGATATATCATCATTTATTAACTTTCTCATGATGTTGCCATTAAACCCCATGAAGACAGTTGCAAACATCTGAGCTGTGAGTCTGTAAATGGAAAATTTAAAATACAAATCACACTTAAAGATGTCCTATAACTGAAAGCTACTAAACTGGACCACAAAGTACATTTCGACAAAACAATAGAAAAGCACGTATATAATTCACAAACAGCCGGGCTCAATCACGCCGGCTTGATCTCTGGAGAAACAGCAAGTTGAGTGAAGCTTTTGGCTCTGAGCAGGAACAGAAGTCTACAGCTGAAGCCTTTTCTGTCGTTAATATTCAAAGCGTGCAATTACATGGCATTTCCCAACTCCAGCCGTGATAACACATTTAAAAGCTCTTGTTTAGCTGCGTGTTTAAGTAGTTATGATTATTTGAAGTTAAGTCTGTGAGAAAGAAAAAGCAGGTAAGTTCAGACCTTTAAAGTATATTCAAAGAACTCTGAAAGATAAATGCAGTATTGCTTTTTGGATTCTGCTTATTCCCAGTGCTGTGCTTTTATTTAATATCTCAATTTTTTTGCAAACATACATGGATAGTGTTATTAGCAAAAATGCTAATTTGCTTATCGTAACATCACCTTGTGGGCAAATCTTGACAACTTTGGTACACAGACACTATGTGCGAACACAAACATTTTTCATAAATGTGTCTGAAAAATCATGCATACAAATTTACCACTTTATAGTTCAAATGGTTGCGGTGTTATAGTGGTTTTTCAATTGTGGCGCCCCCTATAGATGGACTATTTGAAACTGTGGTATGCTATGCTATTCTTTGGAGTGTGTATGTTGTATATGAACACAATAATCATTTAATGACATTATATTACCATCACAGAATGTTTCTGTAAGAATAAGAAAACTTTTAGCAAACATGAACCTGAACAAAGGCTTGGAGACATAAAGTGCAGTCATGTTAACACTGGCCATCAAAGAGACTGTCGAAAATATTAGACTTTAAAGATGAGAGCATAATTTAAGAATGCAAATATCAATTGGGGCCATGTTCGCAGCAGGATGAAAGCAGAATGAAGGACACAGTCAAGCCCTCTTTGTGTTTCCCACGAGGCATTGATCATATAGCTAATCACAATAGACTTTCACCAGCTGAAGTGAAAAAAAAAATCAACAGTTCTCAAAGGACTGCCCAATGGGAAATCCATAAATAAAATAAACAAGTTCACAAATTAAATGAAACAATGAAGCAATTTAAGCAGTCAATAATGAATTCATGGCAATTTTTCCATAACCCTCAAGTTGAGTTTTAAGTCTTTTGCTGCAGTGATAATGTATATTTGTCATAAATTCCATTTACAAAAATCCAACAGAATTTTTCATTGGCTTTTGGGTAATTGCAGAAAATAAGCTCTATGACCAACAAAAGTTCACAAGTCCTACATAATGTGTTCATCATTATAATCTTCACTAGTTAAACAACTTTTATATATTTTGAAGCCTAAATACAACTGCCAGAATAAAAAGCTAAACATAGTCTTTAAATGCATGTCACCTCAATTAAGCTTAAGACAACTCTTTCAGTCTTTCCAAAAACATTTTCCCTGAGAGTTTGAGTAGAAACAGACTGAGTTATAAACAATAGAAAGCTGTGACAGTACAGTAGACTTGTTTGGTGCAATGATATTTAATCTCCTTGACAACATATGTAGTCCCATTTAGCCACTTGTTCTTTCAAGGAAAAGCTTTTTTTTTTTTTTTTTTTTTTTTATCACTGGGGGTTATTACAATAGTTTTTTATATCATGAAACGTGAACATTTCTTGAGCTTGTTTCAAACATGCACCTTATTTAAGGCATTTAACTAATAACCCTTTTATATTTATATTTTAATATATTTATTACTTTTATTTTGAACAGGGAGTGCTGAAACGCTAGCTTGTTGCCGGGTTTGAGCCTACAGATGCATCATCCCTGCAGCTCTCCATTTGCATAGACTAAACCTATTAACTATTTTGCGAAGATCAAACATTCTTTTGAGTGTGTAGGAGTAAGGCTGGGGGATATATCTAACAATATGATCATGCGCATCTAGTCAGTAAAGCTGGTTCCCTGATTAGTGCTAAAAACACCATCACCTGCTTTCAAATGGAGTGGCATTTAATAGACAGAGCCGTAGATCACTGACAAGCTACGCAATATCGCGTTCATTATCCCATATGAATCGCCTTTGATAATGGACACAATATTGCGTAGCTTGTCAGTGATCTACGGCTCTGTCTATTAAATGCCACTCCATTTGAAAGCAGGTGATGGTGATTTAGCACTAATCAGGGAACCAGATTTACTGACTAGATGCGCATGATCATATCATCAGATATATCGCCCAGCCCTATGTAAGAGAAGAGTAGATGATTTTCGGGACATACAGTACTACCACGTCATAAAATTGTGTCTTGAAAGCTCTTCTAATACCACTTGCTTCTGACTAGAAATAACTATTAAATTTCTTTAGCTGATGTTCTATGACAAATTGTTGAAGGGTAATTTCAGACATTTAATCAAAAACCCATAAAAAATAAAAAAATAAATTTGCTGATTTCAAGATGATGGAACCGGAAGTGCTAAAATGCTAACGTTTCATGATTTCAGCCTACAAAAAATATGTCTTCCCTAGCTGTATTCTTTTGAGTGTGTAGCAAAAATATAGGCATGATGTTCCACCACAGATTCCTTTTTCAATATGAATGCCACCAAAAAACTAAACAATGTTCATCAAACTACATCATGTGGTCTGAGAAGTACTGCTGTCATTGGGCTCAAGGTATTCGAGTGCCTCAATATCAAACACACATACACAGACACCACACACACACACACACACACACACACACACACAATCTGTCCACTGCCATGGCATATGTTGACTATTAGTCATCAACTGCACCTCTGAAGGCTTCCCATCTCTGACGACACAGCTCCTATCTCGCCAAGCCAGCAGGTACAAAAACTAATTAACAGTCATAAACAGAACAACGCTACTGTGCAGCTCGCAGCGGACAGCTGGTGGTCCTGTCATTTATTGGGAAGCTCCGACCCCTTTTTTCATTCATAACAACAGAAAAGTGTCTCGGTCCATTTGTAGTCTCAGACAAAGGGGCTAAGACGGTGAGCTGGGGAAATCGATGCTTTTGCAGGGGAGTTCAATCATGGGGCCGGCAGGCTGATAAAAATCAATGTGAAGTGAAGGCCATGGGTTGTTTTTCAATAGGAGACAGTGGATTATGTACTGCAAACATAAAGACTGTAACCGGGGTGGACTAGCGTGCTTCTCAGGAGAGAGCTTGCAATGACTTCTGAGTCTGGGGTGTACGCCAGAGATGGTTTCGGCCTCAGATACCACCTACGGTCTGTTTGCTGACTTGTCTGATCCATATGGCCAACTAAAAATGGCTGAATAGTTAGCAATTAGAATTTGCAACCATACAAACAAGCATGTTCTTCTGTGTTATGTCGACAATTGTTTGTGGACAGACACTGCTGTCCTATTAGTTGTGGGATATTATTGTGGGATCATCAATTTCAGACTAACCTGTCATTAAACGGCACAAATCAGAAAGTGATCAGAAGTTAGCCACCTTACGTTTTAGACATTTCTTCAATCAAAATCACTTCCTGAACTTTCTGTGTTATGTTTTTAAAGACTCAGCTAGTTTGTAAGTTGACACAACAAAAGTATTTGCCCCCTCAACTTAGAGATACATTATCATGTTTTCAACAATGAACAATTTTTACATAATGTTTATTTTTCTGGATCTTTTGATTGGTATTCGGTCTCGATCTGTTAAAATAAACCTACCACAAAAATGACAGAGCCTTAATTTCTTTGTAAGTGGGCAAACTTACATAAAATCAGCAGGGGATCAAATAGATATTTCCCACACTCTACTGCATGAATAAACTATGTGGTATGAGTTTAGGGTTTAAAAATATATAAAAATACATAATTATTAACTATTATATTTATGTGAAGTTACACATTTTATAAATGTAGATATAACTGCATATAACACAATCAAAAGCAATTAATGAGAGCAGTTAAAAGAGTATTAAACCACAAATGTTTTTCAGTAGTTAGACAACGAAAAAAAAAAAAAAAAATCTTAACAATAGGAAACATGATGTCTTTGAAATGTACAGGGAAAACGGCACGTAGCTGTCCCACAGGAATGAAAGACAATGCAGACCTCAAAACACGCCTGACTCTGCAAAGCAAAGGAGCCAGAGAAAAAAATAAACTCTTAAACTGAGATTTTCACATCAATTTTTCATCATGCTGAAGGCCTCCGTGCTGCAAGGCTGCCAAATCTCATGTCAACGTTTCTTTGCCTGATACTTCAAACAACAAATGTTTCTACAGCATCAAATCAGCACATTAGACTGATTTCTGAAGGATCATGCGACACTGAAAACTGGAATAATTATGGAATAAAATATATTTTAACATATATTCATATAGAAAACAGTTGATCCAATCAATCAAAGCCAAAAGAAACTTCTTTCAGAGTCATTAAACAACATCTTACCAACCCCATACATTTGAACCATAGAGTTTTTAGCAGCACATACAATACTTGGGACAAAGTGTTACTATCCTGACTACTTCAGTTTTGGCACATTAACTAAAAACAAGCTATTATAAAGACTCTTCCCATCTCTGACAGGGTCATCACTGGAGTTTCAGCCTTAATCATTGACCTTGTCCTCTGGCTGAGCCTTAGAACCTCTTCAGAGAAGACAAACCCCATGAGGTACACCCACCAGGGCCATACAGTAAATTGGTTTCAGCACCTCAATCCCATCATCATTCTGCTCATGATTTAGAGGAGGAGCAGGGCTCTCTGGGGTGCCTGCAAGCCACAAAGCTTTCATACAGAACACAGTCTGACTCCGTCACCCAGGAACCTCCTGGAAGACCTGTGCTGTCGATCCCTCAGTTTAGCCCATTAGCTGCAGGGTTTATGGAGTAAAGCAGGAGTCTGAATCATGAGGAGATGATCAGCCCTAGGGCCCAATGCCTGCTGTGACCTTGGAAATAACCCCCAGTAAGGGGCCAATCAGAGCCAGAGACATCTTCCAATTCCTCAATCTTGCTGATAAATTGGAGACTTTGGTAGAATCAGGTGAAATAGAGGGATATAGGTTATCTAAGGAGCAGAAATATTTGAGAGCAAAAGAATGGATGAAATAGAAGGAGCCACTGGTTTAAGCACTCCATTACAAATGAATCACTTATTCCTGATTCCACTAGTATAGTACAATGGAAACTCATTATGCCCAGTGGCATGTGGGTTTATGTATATACAGTACAATATTGCATTGAGCGCAAAAATATATCCATCACTATAACGCTTTTGTGTAAACTAGGATTGGCAAAATTTCCAACAGTTCCCCACTGTTTAAAGAACACGGTCCTCTCTGTCAACACATGCAAGAAATAATTGCACAGTTTTGTCACTCATTTTGATCCCTGATATATTTATGTTTATTAAAGGGCTTCACATTATGAAATCAAAAAAATGAGATGGTGTTGAAAATGTAGACCCTCTCTGGTTTTCTCAATCTACCTCAAAGATTCAGTTACATGAAGTGACTTATTTGTGAAGGGTTTCATTCATTCAAATGTCAGGGCTTCATCTGATTTAAAAGATGGGACACTGAAATGTAAAAAAAAAAAAAAAGGATATTGTTTACATTTTATCCATACCGATACTTATCGATACTGTTTTCGATTCTGTTTGGCGCAAAAAAGTGAAAAGTTTGAAGCAAATTTGAAAAAGTAATTTTATTAATGCTGAACTTTAGCAACGGTATTAAAGTTATTCAGTCAAGAGCAGTGTAATTTTTCTCTGTGTTTTATTTTATTAACATTAAAGGAATAGTACGGTTCTTGGTAACCATCCCTATTGGTAAATGAGCTAAATTGAGTTAAACTTGTAACCGAGTTAAACTGAGCTAAACTCGCACCCTCAGTGTTTTATATGCCGAGTTTCCACCAAAATTAACCGGAACGACTGTACCAGGATCTTTTTTTTCACAGGAACTTTTCCCCCCAAACCTTGTTGCTTTCTGCGTTTCCACTGCGGCCTAAAGTACCATGAAGATTAGGCAAATAGTCTGGGGATTGTAGGTATGCCCGCGTTTCTCAATACAAGTATGCAAAATTCAGACTTGTATCCTCGGTAGTTCGGACTTCACGAGTTCAACTCAAGAGTGTGATCTCCCGCTGGATGGGATGACGCAAGTCCAGTAATTCTGCAAACAGCAGCATACTCGATAACATCAGTCAGCTCGCATTAGCTACTGTAATTTTCCTTACTGTACGTATATTTACAATAAGACGAAATATGACAAATACCACTGCCTCCTTGAATGATATTTTATGTTATTTTATGTTATGCCACTAAAGAGACATCAGAGCCAGCGACACTTATCAGAAGGTCTAGCCGAGGTGAGGCTGCCCTCGGCGGATAGATGATCACTGAGCTCCCGCTGATTGCATGGAGCTGATCGTCTCCGAGATCGGCGGAACACGTTTTGAAAACAGGTGCTGTCTTTATAAATAAACCACATATTTGAGTTTAAAACAACTATATTCTCGCCTGAAATAATTTTAAAACTACATTTCATGACAAGATAACAGTAATATTTTGAAAATGATCTGAATAAATGGTGGTTGAAATCACAATGCAGCATGAACTCAACCAATCAGCATGTTTAGCGCTCAAGTACCGCCCTTGAAAGTTCCAGACCTTGGAAAAAGTACTACCTCGCCAGCAGGGACTTTCTGAGGGGCAATTTTTTGCCCAGAACTTTATTTACATCCTGGTTACGGCTAAGGCTTTGCTTTGTGGTGGAGTAATTTAACAATTTAAACAAAGGCCTATTGAACCCCCATGACCTAATGATTGTCTTTACCAAAGCACAGCTATTAAAAATACCATTTAGGCAATTAGCAAGATCTATTGGCATATATGTAAAGCTCATTAAGAGGTGTCTCTTGGCCCCATATGAGCTTAATCGACCTCACAGCAGAAAGTCTCAGATATTGATTTAACATGTCAAAACCATATTGACTGCATATTTGCTTTTATCCACCAATGACGATGATAAACTAACCACTTTTACAGCAGTGTGCATGAGGAACTCTGCCTGAGTACAGCGAAGGGCAACCTAAAAGCATAAGTTTATTTATTGGGCAGGCTGAAGCTAGAAACATTGGTCATTGCCAGAGTGACAGATGGTGTGACAGGCCACCCCACTGCCCATGAAGCATAAGCAAGTCTGAAGAGCTTTATTTTTACAGCAATAGGTTTGAACTCCAAATTATTTACTGCTAAGGCTTTGAGTGGGTGAAAAGACACCAAAGTAATTCAGATCTGATGAGCCCTGAAAGCTTCCATATCTAGCATATACCTTATTTAAAGTCTTTAAACAGAATCTATGAATCTATAAAATGGTTGTAGGTTAAGTCCCAAGTATTGTGTAACCCAGAATCTGAAAGTTTATCCCAGGGGTGCCCAGTCCTGTTTCTGGAGGACCAACTCCCTTCAGAGTTGAGCTACAACCCATAATTAACAAACCTGAACCAGCTAACCAAGGTATTTATGACTGATTGAAACTTCCAGGCAGGTGTGTTGGAGCAGGTTGTAGCTATACTGCAGGATATTAGCAGTAATGGGCACCCCTGGTATAGTCTATTGCCACTGTGCCGTAACCAAGGTATTCAGGGAACCCAAGTTATTTGAGATGTACTACTCCATCAATTAGTGTACCATACACTTTGGATGACAATTACGAGTCCTGCCGAAAGTTGCTCCACCTAATGACTTCTTCAAAAATATTTCTTCCTTTAATTTCTGCCTTGAAGTAATTATACTCTTACACCTTGCCTACACCTTGTTTTAAGGTCAAATCTACGTACATTAACCTCAAGTTTCTTAGTAGCTTCTTGGTCACTCTCTGGTCACTTCATGCATTTTCTCTGATCGGATAGCTATTTAATTGTGAAAAAACAGGTGTAAATGCCCTCCGAAAAGACAGATTTAAATCCGATCCCTCAAACCACTTCAGGAGGTGGTCTGGGATGCATTCCAGATGAAAACATAAATGTAAAAGCATCTGATTGTTGAAACAACATATATAAATTTTACTCCTGCCAAAATGTTAAAATAATAAACATGTGTGAGAGTGTGTTATAAGCTATATGTCATGCCATAGCCAGATTTGACAGCGCTAATGCTACACGCATCGCCGTGGATGAGTAGCTGAGCACCTCTTTAGCAACCCAACATGCATACTTCAAAATGTAACTAAAAGGAAGTCGCAGACATAATCATCTTCTTTAAAAGTAGTAATTCTAACTTATCTGTCCAGTGCTGATGCCGCTGTCTCTCCCTTTGAGGTCTTTGATCTTGAAATTAGCTGATGATGAATAAAATTCAGTGCATATCTGCTGATTTGGTTAATGTGAGATATGCATATAGTGCGGGAATTGTAGATTGGATTTATATCTGTTTTGCGGAGACACATTAATATGGCCAAGTCTAAATGGAATCGTTTTAACAAATCGGATAGCTATTTGATCATAGAAAATGCATGAAGTGACTGTAAGAACTGCTTGTGTACACCACAAAGTATGTTTGCGGTAGACATTTAAACAATCAATTGCAGTTAGCGCTTAAGTGGACCCATTACTATTTCTAGGGCCCAGAAATGACATAATCAACCATTTCCAGGCAATTACAAGAAGAGGCTGGCCAAGGTCTGAGTGAAATTATTGTCTGTTTGCCCGGAGACAGCAATAATAATGTCAAGAGTTCTGATGTTCTGTTGGGGTATGTAAGGTGTATCCAGTGCTCAACAAAGGGAGAAGCTCTTCAGAATGTCTGATGGTGGTTCTTCTGCCTTTCAGCTGTGAATGGTGAGCTCAGATGCAAGGTCTCACCTTGAAGATGTCCTGAGAGTAATTAATATGGATGATACCCACAACACTCCCACCTCTAATTCTGCACCATTCAGTGCTGCCACATCAACCCTTGGAGTAAAATTCATCGACTAGTTGAAAGTTAAAAGAGTAACCAATTTTAATGAACAGTTCATCCAGAACGGAATATACTGTATTTGCATTATTTACTTAACCTCATCCTTCCAAACCTGCACAACCTTCTTTCATCAGTGAAACCCAGTTGGAGAAACCTTGAAGAAAGAAGGGCCACTGTCTTGCAGTGTTTAACTTTCATGTCAGGACGTTTCTAGTATGCCTAGTAAGACCTTGATCAGTTGATTCAGGTGCATTTATTTGGGTTTGGAGCTAAACTCTGCAGGAAAGTGGCCCTCCAAGTACAGAATTGGGTACAACTGTCATAGCTATAAGGAGGAAGGGAAGACTATCAATTAACAATGACTTAAATGACAATGACTCTCTTCCTCACATAAAGCTAATATACAACTTCAGAAGATACACTACCTTTACGACACCTCTAAGGTGCGTCTTTTAATTGTTTGAACGTTGACAGGCTGTGGTCATTGTAAGACTCCTAAATTGCTCCCTTTTTGTCACACTGAAGAAAGGAAGTGATATGGGGAAGAACATTAGGTTGGGAAATTGACAGGTTTTTCTTTTTTGGGTGAACCATTTCTTTAAAATATATATTATAACAAATTTGTGAGCTATTCAAAGCACTCCGAAGTTAAAGTGTTGGGTAGTGTGTATGAAGCAGGACTCTTCCACATATTAGAACAAAGAAATGATAAAAGGATTGTCTAATATCATATGAGAGACGTGTATAATGTTAAAAAAAATATCCAAGAGAGTCCAATACATCCCTGAGGCTCCAGTCACATGGGCGCACAAACACACACACACACACACACACACACACACATACTGTTCTCTCCACCCTGAGTCTGTGTTATTGGTGTAAGGTTGGAAACGATCCAACAGTAGTGTACGGAGTAGACAGAGTTACCATGGAGACCAGTATCTGAGAGTGCAATGCTATATAACCCACAGTGCTTTGCTGAAAGATCCAGACCTTTAACCACTTCTGATTTTGAAGAATTACAAAACTATTACAATATTAATTTAACATTGGTTTGAGGCACATCGGTGCACTCTAATTAGAACTGACTAGATATCATTCACTTAAATTTGCAGTGAAGGAAATCTAGTAGGTGGTTGTTATTAAAAGAATTTTGTGATATGAGTATACAATAGATTAATTTGTTTTAAGAGGCACTTTGCACATTCTTTTCTAGCTAAAATGCCTGTAAGTTCTCATATCAAGTGACCATGAATATTTGGTACTTTTAAAAAAATATGTCACAATGCAGGATTATTTAAAAATAGGTGATTAAAAAGGGCAATAACACTAAAAGTGCCATAGGGCTAAATGTTTGCAAATATTTTACAGTATATTTTAAGTGTAATTACTGTATTAACTATTTAGCTATTTCTGGCAACCAGTAAGCTATTTGAATAGTGGAATAAAATGTTCAATAATTATATTCAATTATATTATATTAAACCATTATTTTAATCAAATATATTTGTTTTCTAATATTTCTAGAAGAAATTTAAACCAATTTTACCATAAATATGTATACATCTTTAAGCACATTTACTAAAACCTTTCATTTTAGCCCTATAAAAAATGTTACGAACTATTTCCACACATATTTCCACTTGCAAACTATTCATAATAAATTAACTGTCAAGTGCTGCAGATTAATAGGCAACAGCTCGAAGGTGAAGATTGTATGTAGATGATTGCATGGGTATTAAATTAAGAACGGTTTCTAAACAAGGGCTTTGCAAATTTCTGGCAATAATTCGACATCATTCCTGAACTTCTGACTGAAAGAAAACTCTTTCGGGACAAACTTTTCATGTATTCACAGCACAGCACAGGAACTGATAGATGTATCTCCACACACATAAATCACTCCAGCAGCACAGCATCTGTCACAGACTCTCTGTTTGTCCACATCATCTTCTGCAATCTTCATTCCATTATGACTTGATAAATACTATCCTCGCAGCTTTAAAACCATAGATTTAAAAATCCCATGCTATGCTTTGACGAACACAATTTGCTTTCATTTGTTGACACATTTCCTATCGAAACACGATTCATAAATCTGCTTAAAGTCAATTATTTCAACTTGTGCACTGTGTAGATGACTTCAAAGCCAGCAGATATGAAGTATAAGTAAAATAATTATCTTTTTGTGCAAGATCCTGGAATATAAACATTTATATCTGTGCTTAATAATAAACTGAGGTTATTCGTTTGTATCCACATATGGAAATGCAACTGATTTTATTTGACACTGAGGTTTTATTGGTCCTGTGAGAGATGCGGAGAGCATTTGGACTAGCTTGTGAGTGACACTGATAGTACGCAGTGTGCTGGGCCGTGGGAGGGACGGAAATGCAGTGAAGGCTCTTTTGAGAAACATCTTGGACTACCGCAAAGGCCATCAATCATTTAAGCTGGTTTGAACGGTATCTTATTCCAGACTGCATATCCTCATCTTCCAGAGCTTGAATTGACCTGATATATCCTCAGTAAGTGAGATAAAGTCAACTTTTTATGGATGCATGAATGGACTAAAAGAGCATCTTGCAAAAAGTAGCGTGTGTTTCAGATTTTCTCAAGACAGAAACAGTTCGAGATAAGTTTTGTCATGGTTATGTTTGCTGCAAGATTTGGTTAAATATCACTTTTGGAATACTTTTCTACACATACTGCAAATCCACTCAGAATCCAGTCCTTTTTGTATTCACACTGCATCTGAATGTGAAAGTGGATTCAAATCTCTTTCCAGCCTCCAATTCACATTTATTCAAAGAGTGAAGGGGTGATTACTGCAAAAAAAATTCTAATATTAATAGAAAAAATATAATCAACTTAAACACAATTAGTTGAACTTTAGAGTGTTTTTTTTTTACTCAATTAGGACTTCATATGATTTTAACGTACAGTATCTTAATATCTATTTATATGTAATTTCATAATTACTGTATTTAAAATATGGTATTGCAAAATGTATATTATAAACCAAAATATATTTGAATGCAACTTATATTGAAACGTGTTGTGTATTAAAACTGAGTTCTAATTTCACATTTGTAATGATAAAGCTGCAATTTATCACATGCACAATTTATACATTTAAAATTTTTTAACTATAAATGTAATATCATATGACACACAAGTTGTAAAATAATACTTTCTTATGTGCACATCAAAATACTAAAATGTACTAAATGATAATAAAGTGTAAGCATGACAACATATTATCAAAACAATGATTTAGAATGTTCTTTAAAGTTTTTAATTTGTCATATTACAAAGTGCACTTAAATATAAATGTGCTAAAGTTTTAAAGATTTAAAGTACACTACAAGTGCAGATTCAATACAATTGAGTGCACATCTTTTTTTAAGGGGATCATATGATGCGATTTCAAGTTTTTCTTTCTCTTTGGAGTGTCGCAAGCTGTTCATGCATAGATCAAATCCTTAAGGTTGCAAAGATTAAAGTCTCAAACCCAAAGAGATATTCTATTTAAAAGTTAAGAATGATCCACGCCCCCTTAAAACATCTTGTTCAAACACACCCCCACATGTCTACATCACTGTGTAGGAAGATTTGCATTGCATCATCAGAACGATGAGTTTTGTAAAAAACAACACGTTTCATAAGACGGAGCATAGAGGAGCAACAATAATATACAGTATTTTGGAAAATAATGTGTTTTTTAATCGTAAACTGCATAAACACATTGCATTACACCAAATACACAAAATTAGGTTCTTTTTAGCAACATCCTATCAACCCTTTAAGCCCTCTATTTAATTTTTTTTTTAATCATAAATTAAAAACAAACAAACAATCTTACTGCATTTTCTTCCTCCTGGCTGTTGCTGTCTTCACTTCTACGGTACTTGTCTGATGAACGCGAGTCTCTCTTACCACTGGTATCAGTTCCCTCCATCGGCCTCTCACCATCTGTAAATGAGACAATGACCGCACACATTCACTTTATATTGCATAAGAATTATTATTGGTTCTATATCATTACCATTTGTATTGCATACAGCACACTGAATCTATGAGCTTCCATTATAATGACTCTTCTGAGCAGTTGAAATAAGAAGCAAGAAATAAGCAGTTGAGAGAGAGCAAGAGAACACATGGAAATGGCTACAGATGGGCTGCAAAATTAACACTTAACAAGTGCCAGACACAAATAAAATTGCCTTTGGCAAGAGAATTAATACATAAATACCTCTCGTACACCTGAATGCCAGCAGCTGTGTTGGTAAGTATTATGAAAAATGCTTTAAGGAGGTCTTTGACCAAAGGTTGTTTATCAAAAAATATTTGCAAGCTACAACACTATGATTTCTTATTATATTCTTTAAACTACAGTCCAGTTAGCTGACAGCCTTGCAGAACTGAACTTTGACTGTAAGCACAAGGTCTGGTCCACAAACACAACACACTAAACAGCTGTGTTAACAAATCACTTTTGATGAACTATTCATTCCATTTAGCTTGTTTATACAAGTTTCTGATTGTGATTGCGCATTTAGTTTCAGGTTTGGTTTCACTCGCTCTGTGTCCAATAAAACAATCCACGTACTTCGTTTTCTGATAAAGATATCTTACTTAATATTGATTTTCATTTCAATAAAACAAATAAAATTAAAAAAGCAAAATGTGATCTTAAATCTTCAATATCACGGATTCGGTAAAGAAGACTGTGCAGCTCCACTGTATTCCAAAGAGCGCAGTGCCGCAAAGCTTCACAGTCGTGATTCTTAAAGAGCCAGTAAACAATTTTAACATATTACATATTTTTACAGAATATTTATCCAAATGGTAACATAAATAAAGTAAGATTACAAATGAAGCAAATTCAAACAAAAATATTCAATAAACTGAATCTAATCAAAATAGGCTCCTACACTGATCTTTTTTCACAAGCACATCACATTGTAAGTGCAACACTTTACAAGGGGAGCTACTGAACTTTATATTGAAAAAAAATACTGAAGTTTACTATATATATAGATGTTTCTGCGATGTAAATGTGAAAATGTATTAGTTTCAGGGTTTCCCATACATTGACTTATTTGTGGCGGCCTGCCATAATATCAACACTGACCACCACAAATAGATTTTCCAAAATGCTTTGACTTATAAACATGAGCACTGCATGTATCAAAAGCAAAACACGGCACAGTTGTTTTTACATTTTATATATGTATTTTTGAAGGGAAATGATTGTCATTTTTATTTCATCTTTCCTAAAATGCCTGATAAATTAGCGTTCATGAGCGCAGGGCTGTTTTGATTTCAGTGCCTCCTGCTGGAAGAGAATAAGTTTGCACTTTCAATAAGTCTGCTGTTTTATATTTGCTTTACAAACTGAGTTTACTAATCATGCTCTATGGTAAAAGTGTTTTGAGGTACACAATATTGTGCATGGAATCTAGGGGTGCTTCGATCACTGCCGATAGTTATGCGCATCTCGCATAACTTCATTTTCAGTGTTTTTTGGCACATCTTCTCAGTTAAAGCTGCGGTAGGGAACTTTTGACGCTCTAGCGGTTAATAAACAGAACTGCTTGCGTCTTGCGGAAGAACATCGTAGCTGAAACTACTTCTCTCTGTTTATGTCTATGAAGAATCACAAAGGTACTGGGTTACTCCGCCGCGGTACCCCTGAAGCAATCTAAAATAGTCCAAATATAAACACTTATTATAGGTGTACCCTAGTGATTCAGGACAAGCTTAAAAACACGGTTTGGAAAATGGATTCATGGTGTACTCGCTTATTATGTTCATTTTTCTACATTTTGAACACAAACAAAGTTACGGACCGCAGCTCTGATTGGTTGTTTTTTACCGGGAGCGCATGACTTTCTGCAAATGGCAATAGGACACTGGGAGGAGCCAGAGGAGCTTGATTTTTTCTCAGATTATCTGTTTCATATTCTACTGTCAGGACATAATGACAGGTGTAATAAATATGTAAAAAATATTTTTTTACAAAAGTTCCCTACAGCACCTTTAACAACGGCTCTGTGTAGTAACAGCTGCTCTATGTGAAATCACGCACCTGATGGAATTAACCGCTGATTAGAGAACCGGCTTTACTGACGAAATGCGCATTAATGATCGGCCGATCGTGATCGGAGCACCCCTAATGGAATCACACAAGAACAGATCTTTGATTGTTCTTTTTATAAACTGATCATTTCCCCCTGTAATCATAATTTGTGTGAAAAAGAATAAAAGTTCTTAACGTTTTACTGCAACTAGTGTTCATTTAAACTGAAAATAGCAGATAATTAAATGCATTTTTGGAGTTTTGCAGACATGTACGTAGAGGAACAATTTTTGAATCAGCATTGGTTGTAAACTAATTAGCACTTTTAGAAAGCTATTCGGGCAATACAAATTTGACCAGAACTATCTGCTGCATATAAGGCAATCGTGCAAAAAAACAATTTTGGTTATGTATAACAAATATTTACAGTATGTCCAGAAACCAGAAACTAGTGACGCTATAGGTCAGTGACACACTTCGGATGGATTATGGGATTATATTCCATTGACTGCCATTAGGAAATGAGGATCACTCAGGTGGCACATTGAAAAGCTAGAAGGATATTCTTGGAGGTGTGTTAACATCGACAGAGGGATAAAAGATATTTTCAACAGTCCAGACAAGGAGAGGGACTACAAGGTAAATAAGGCACACAATTCTGCCTTGACAGAAGCTCCTTATAAAAGGAAACTGTTTCAAGAGAATAAAATATTATTGCAAGAGTGTTATTGCCTGTGGGCTTATTATGACTTTAGCTCTTTACAAGCACAGTCACACATGCACGGAGCTTAAACAGTGTTTGAAATGATGTTGTACTTTAACCAGAGGGAATAAGGCTATAACATATAATGAATGCTTCTATAATAAAAGATTCTCTAGATAACTACTGACTATGGGGAAAGGCATTTGTGGTCACAGCTTGGAGGTATAGGAGATATTACATATGCACTTGCATGTGCATAGTGTGTGTCACTGCAAATTTTGTTTCACCATTTGGCTTACTGGAAGTATTTGGTACCATTTATTTTAATTTATGATCTTGCAGTAAGTCATTACTACAACATTATTTCACTGTGACAGTGTTCTTAGACTTTATACTGACCCCTACTTGTGTGGATGCAATATCACACAAATACAAAGGTTTTCAGGAAATGATGAGTGTAAAAGTACAAAAATAATTGTATCTGTCAGTTAAGATTTTTCCAAAGACAAAGAGTTAAAGGAAACATTTAATTAAGGTGCGCGAGTAGTATTTGTCTGGTCATGTGAATTCAACATGGCCGCCACCATAAGGAGGAACCCACATTGTGTAGTCATCCTCTCATTTATTGTATTCTTTTACTTATTATTTTTTAAGTGTAAAACATTACTTCAAGGCGCTAAGTGTAAGCTACTATACTCCTTTGACATTTATTCTACCCAGAGTGAGGGATCAAATGTCAAGAAGATAAAATAACAAAGGAAAAGCTACCCCAGGAATACAAAACCGCAATCCTGAGTTGCTGGAAAAACTGTCAGGGCCTCCCCAGGAATTCACTCAGTGGATTAAACAGGTTTCAATCTAAGACTTCTTTTTAAGACCTCTTTTAAAGTGTTAGTTCACCCAAATATTAAAATTACGTCAATAATAACTCACCCTCATGTCATTCCAAACCTGCAAGATCTCCGTTTATCTTCTGAACACAGTTTAAGATATTTTAGATTTAGTCCGAGAGCTCTCAGTCCCTCCATTGAAGCTGTGTGTACGGTCTACTGTTCGTGTTCAGAAAGGTAAGAAAAACATCATCAAAGTAGTCCATGTGACATCAGAGGGTCCGTTAGAATTTTTTGAAGCATCGAAAATACATTTTGGACCAAAAATAGAAAAAACTACAACTTTATTCAGCATTGTCTTCTCTTCCGGGTCTGTTCTGAGCGCGTTCACTGCAGTGTAACGATATCCGGTTCACGAACGAATCATTCGATGTAACCGGATCTTCTTGAACCAGTTCACCAAATCGAACTGAATCGTTTAAAATGGTTCACGTCTGACTGACTGAACTGCTGTGAAGAGATAATGAACAAAAGACTGACTCGTTCATGAGTCAAGAACCATTTCTGTCAAACGTGTCCGATTTGAGAACCGAGGAGCTGATGATACTGCGTGTGTGATAATGTGTGGTCCTTACAGGTTTGGAACGACATGGGGGTGAGTCATTAATGACATCATTTTAATATTTGGATGAACTAACCCTTTAAGACCTGCACAACTAAAATTAAATCCTTATTAGCAGGGTACGGCAATATCTATAGTAACATATTAAACTGACCAACTTTTTAGAGATGTGTTGATGCCATGAAATTTTAAATCAACTTATTTTTCCCTTAAAATGATAAATTTTCTCAGTTTAAACATTTGATTTGTCATCTATGTTGTATTCTGAATAAAATATTGAAATTTGAAACTTTACATCATTGCATTCTGTTTTTATTCACAATTAGTTTTTTGCAATTGGGTTTGAATCATGAAGTTACACAGAAACTGATAGCTTATGTTTCCTTCATAAATATACACGTCCTCTGCGGGGAGGAAATAAGCACAGCTTGATGTGCGGTTTATTTAACTTTATAGAGCTGAATCCTTGTGAGGCACACTGGTATTTATGAGCATGAGCATGGTGTGTTCAGATGTTTCAGAAAAAGAAAAATTGGCTTTCTGACCTTGTTTCTCAAATGTTTATGGGCTTGAATCAGTTAATTTAAAACAACAATAACTTGTCAATAACACAACATATCCTAACAATGCAGTAAATTTGGCATTTTAAACATTTGCCCTTTAAGGGAGTCTGTGCAAACGCAATTCCAATAGCATATAATATAGTAAAAAAAAATGCTTAATTAGTAGCCAAACATCTTAAAAAGACTTCAAAGGTGTATTTAAATTACATACTGTAACAGGTCTCATGGATAAGCAGATGAGTCTTGAGAACTACTCTTGCAAGCATTTGGCCACAAGCTTTATTGCAGGAATGGAGGTGTGGATTGAGAGGAGGAAACTGTAAATGGAGAAATCTTCTACTGAATACGGTGAGGATTGAAAGAGGCTTCTGGATTTTGTATATATATATATATATATATATATATATATATATATATGTATTAGTGGTTGGCCGTTATCGGCGTTAACGTGCTGCGTTAACGCGAGACTCTTATCGGGCGATAAAAAAAATATGGCCGTTAATCTATTCTCAAAGTTGGGTTGGGAGCTGGGTCTATTAAGCAAGCTATGATGACTTTCACCTTGATATTTTATATAACCAACTGGCTGAGGACAGCCTAAAAAGATGCTCAGGACAGATGACGGGCCACTGCTGCGCATCGTCACTAAAGCTTATCTTTCTCACGTGTTGTTAAGCCGTACCGCTTTTCGATTTAAACATTAAAGCATCCAAACACAAGACGCGGAAAAGCTGAATGGAGTAGCTGGTTACTCGCGCACTGTGTTCGGTGCGCACGAGAGAGAGAGAGCCGCGTATCACGGACAGCGACACTGAACCGAGCTCTCTTCTGCGAAGAGAAAGGCGTCTCAAAACACTTGAACATCGAATTTGCTTATTTTTGCTCTTGTGCCGACAAATACATACAAAATATGTCAAAATATCCACCTTGGAAATTATGCTCGAAAAAACGGTCAGTTATTTCTTAAGTGAAAGTAAACAGTTGAGGAAACAAATGGGATGTGTATTATATTGGATGCGTTCATCGTCTCTTAAAGTGACTGCGCCTAATTTAGCTACTGGCTGCTGTAATGTTAATCCAAGAAAATGAAAATGAAAATCACTTACTGCTCTTGACTGAATTACTTTGTAGTTTTAACAGTCAAACCAAAAATTATTCAGACACCAGGTATAATTTTTGATATATATAGAAAAACTGTAATAATGTGAGAAATGTTGAAGGTGTCCGAATAAATGTAGGTTTGATTGTATATTTCATTTTTACATTGAAGACTATCTAGTGCTATTTTACATTTAATTATTTGGATTCTGTTCCTTCAAAATTGAAAAAAACTTAAACATTGGTGTGAAACAGGCATAAGGCTTTCAAGCACTTTGTGATGCATTTTGGAAACAGGAGATCCTTTTCTAATGCACCATCTAGCTTGATAAACCCCTTCTCAAAGACTTACTGTTTGTCAATTTTATTTGGGTAACACACAAATTATGAATGCCTTCGGCAGAATTCGAATGAGCCATTTTAATCTTGATTAATTTCAAGATCACAGTGATATTAATCTAGATTACAAAAATTAATCTATGCCCACCACTAATATATATATATATATATATATATATATATATATATATATATATATATATATATATATATATATATATATATATATATATACAGTACAGACCAAAAGTTTGACACACCTTCTCATTCAAAGGGTTTTCTTTATTTTCATGACTATGAAAATTGTAGAGTCACACTGAAGGCATCAAGGGCTATTTGACCAAGAAGGAGAGTGATGGGGTGCTGCTCCAGATGACCTGGCCTCCACAGTCACCGGACCTGAACCCAATCCAGATGGTTTAGGGGTGAGCTGGACCACAGACAGAAGGCAAAAGGGCCAACAAGTGCTAAGCATCTCTCGGGGAACTCCTTCAAGACTGTTGGAAGACCATTTGAGGTGACTACCTCTTGAAGCTCATCAAGAGAATGCCAAGAGTGTGCAAAGCAGTAATCAAAGCAAAAGGTGGCTACTTTGAAGAACCTACAATATGACATATTTTCAGTTGTTTCACACTTTTTTGTTATGTATATAATTCCATATATAATTCCACATGTGTTAATTCATAGTTTTGATGCCTTCAGTGTGAATCTACAATTTTCATAGTCATGAAAATAAAGAAAACTCTTTGAATGAGAAGGTGTGTCCAAACTTTTGGTCTGTACTGTATGCTTACAGCATAAAATAGAAGCTGCTTGGACCCTTAAATATCTTATTCAGATTCCCAGCAGAAATGCTAATTAACAGTGAGCTCAATGAGATCAATTTATTTCATTTCCACTGTACTAAACACATTATCACAATGTTTAGTAAGAGATAAAAAGGCAGCAAACAAATGGAAATGTCACAGCAGACTCTAAACATGAGGATTTGAACATTTTAATTGCACACATCATTGGAGATACAAGCTCTAATTAGTCCATTAACTTTACAGTGAATTGTAAGGGTAGAAAACAAGTTAGGAGGTCAATCATAATGTGTATTAAGAATCAATAATGGAGAGGAAAAGCTGAGAAATTCCATTTCAAGTTATTTCTGAAGTGATTTCTTATTATACAGTATTCTCCAATAGCCATGTTTTCATAGCCATAGCCCAGAAGTAGCACACCTGCTAGCTAACAGGTTGGCCAACCAATGAGGTGGCAAGTTTATCCCTCCATGAATTTTGATCTGTAATGTTAAAATCAGTAATATTAATTTAGCCTGTTAGCTTAGCATAGTTTAACTGGTTAAGCTCAACCAATGACAACATGTTGATCTACTATGACTAAGCCTAGACCTTGAATCTTGCATAGCTCAGAAAATTTACAGTAATTTGTTTGAACTAGTTACCGGAGCTGTAAACGTCACGTGACTATTTCACTGTGGTTTCTTGGGAAACTGACATCCTAGCAACACTGACTAGCTAATGGCACACACTTGGATTGAGCCGTGATGCTCACATGAGGACAAAGGTTTGTGTGCAGATTGTGACTTGATCCCCTTTAGGGACGGGATATTAGTACTGGTAAGGCCTGGTTCACACGGGACGATTTTAAAATTGTCGGCAGATTTTCCAAACCTGAGAGACCCCACACACGGCGATAAAAAATCACGGGTCTAACAGTTTTGGTCGCTCCGTGTGTGGTGTGCAGCCACACGGCAATATCAACACATCACACACGAACCGATTTGACTCCCGAGCATTCCCAGGTCAGACGGGAAATCTCACAAAATCCCTCGAGATCAAACGTGACTTTAGAGTAAACAATCATGGCGGACAAAGAGGATGCAGTGGCCATAGTTTGTGCTTTGTTTTTAACGGGAAAAAAAACATAAGAAAAATAAGAAAAGGCGATGGTCAAAGAGGTGGAGACGACGCGAGCATGGACTATAGTTGCTATATCATGATATGGAGATAAGTTGTTGTTTTATCTCATAGAAATGTTGTTACGTACTACACAGATTAATAACCGTTGAAATAAACGTTCATATATTAGTTTCCATGTACTCTGGTGGACTGCAGTTGTGGATGTAGTTATGCCCATCGACTTTATTTGTATTTGTTATATTATATACGCCGGCTGTTTTGATTTTGTTTCCCGGTACTATCACTGCCTCGTCACCTCGCTTTCTGATTGGCTACACGCCACAGTCCACAGGCTGCGTGATTGTTTGTCCTCGGGGGACACCACACACGAGAAGAAATCGGGCAAAATAAATCCAACATGTTGGATATCCCCGATTTGAGATCGGAGCGGTCCCGACATTCTTCCGAGCAGAGGAGATTAGTCTTAACACACCACACACGGCAGGAATATTTGATCAGATTATTTTACGATAATCGGAGCATCCTAAGATTGTCGGAAGGGCTGAATCGGGGCTAAAATCGGCCCAATTATCCTGCCGTGTGAACCAGCCTTAAGTGTTTGCAAAGAATGAATAACTGACTAATCATTGAATTTTTATGATTTGTTACCATGACATATTAGATGGTGCCTTGTGATCAAAGTTGTAACTGCACATGGATGCTGTACATGGTAATATTCAGTACGGAACAGCACTCAGTCTTCTATTCGGAGGGGATGTAGCCTGCGTTCAAAAACAGCACAACTGATGTAACGTAATGGAACAGAACACAGGGGACACATAGTCAGTTGAACTACATTTATTTTTACCTTGACAAGCCATCTCGAAAACTCATCTGACGTATATGTGCTTTAACCAACTTTTATAAATAGCACAGGCAGAACTCGCACCATCAAACATTTTACTCCAGAGAAAAAGTTACAACTAGATGGTAGTGTATATATTTGCCAAGTCCACCGCCCCGTCCCGCTGCTTCTATTTGCAGGAGCAGATTCTGATAATACAATGCAGCAGGGCAGAAGAGTGAGCTCTTCAAATCTCCTTAATTTCCTGTAATCTGGGTCATAGATAATGGGCCAGGAGTCCCACATCCCCCTGGGCAGTACAAATACCTCGCTACACTCACACAGCTTAACAGGCTGCAACGCACACCCAACATAACACATGACTGTGCCCATTCACATCTCAGCTCTCTGAGATGCAGTAAAGAGGGTCCGTTTGCTGGAGTGCAGATATGTCACTCTCAGCGTGCAGTTTTCTTGGATTAAATTAATTGAACATAAGCAGATCAAGCCAGTAAGCTTGATTAAATAATGATTAGTAGCTTGAAAACACTTTCGCTGCTTCAGTGGTGGAATGGAAAAGTGAATGAGTTGCTTTCAGATGCAAGCGGAGCAGATGGCTGATGTGTGCGTTCATGCTGTTTGTTTGGTCTTGTCGGTGACAAAATGAAAGCTGATATGCTCTTTGGGGTTGGGGTGGGGGATAAGGATACTACTCTTGTCCCCTCAAGTCTCGTCTCGGTGACTTTTCTCTCCTCCTCTCCTCAGCACCCTTGTCTCTCCTCTTTGCATATCCTTTTATTGCATCTATCCCCTCTCCTCATCTTTTGACTCCTCTCTTTAGATCTCCCCTCGCCTCCTTTCTTTTGCTCTTCTATCCATCCATCACTCTCAGTTCTTTATCTCTCTTCATCATCACTCAACTCCTCATCTCCTCTTGTCTGTACTCTCATATTTTGACTCCTGTACATTTGGTCTACCCTTACCTCTTCATTGTTTGACTTCTCTCATCTCCTTCCTCATCTCGTCTCAAATTTACCATATTTTTTTACTTCTATCATTTCTGTTGTCATATCTTCCTCTATCTTTCGTTTATATCACCTCACATCCTACCCTCATAATTTGACTCCCCTTTCTCTGTTTATATTCTCACCTCATCTTTCGACTCTTCACCTCCTTTCTCTTCATATCGTCACCTCCTCTCCTCGTATTTCAACTCCACTTTTCTTTCTTGATCTTTCCACTCACCTTCTTCCCCAACAGAATCCTCTCAACTCCTCATCATTCGACTCCTCACATCTCATCTCCTCTACTCATCTTGTTTTTCTTTCTCTCTCTCCAACTTGTCTCTCCTTTACTCTTTCATTTTGTATTCAAATGTAACCCATCTCTGCTCCTCATTTCTGGTATAATTTGTCCAACCTTGATTGCTCCCCCTTCTCATCTCATCTTGCCATCTTGCTTGTCTATGCTCTTTATCCCTTTTCCCACATTTTCATCTCCTATCACTCTCTTTCACCGCATCTTTCCCCTCTTTCTCCTTTCTTATAAGTTCAACATCTCTTCTCTCCTCTAATTTGCATTGCTTTTCTTTCCATTTTTTTCATCTGGGAAGTTTTATTTTGGATTGGCCTGGTCTGCTCTTGATGCTAACAGGGCCCAAAGCTTTGGAAACCCACTGCCCAGCAAACCAGACTGGGGAAGCAAAATATTTCCATTAAATGAAATAACACCTGAAGGACTGAGGTGGGCTAAACACTTCCTTCCACACAAACAAGTCCTCTCACGGTGAAGAGGAAGTCTCATCAGAATGAGGTATGCGCAGCACAGACGCCCTTACATACAAACACACATAAACACATTTAGCAGCCAAACCAGTACTTGGCGCTCAGATCAGTGTTAGGTTTGTTAAGGGACAGGACGGAGGGACAGTCTCCAAACCCTGTGAATAAAGTCCAGCCTCTCATCACTTCATACAAAGCGAACTATTTATCTCCAGCCCACTACTGATACAGATGACAGTGATTTTAACTCTCTCTCACATACTGCCCAGTGTTAAACAGGGAGGGAAGTGTGTGTCCTACTTTGGTGCGGTTCGATTGGTTAGGTGAGAAAGCAGCAATCGCACTCGGGTGCGGACTAAAAGCGGACCAAACAAGTGTACCGAGACCTGCTTGAAGAGGTGGTCTCGGCACGCTTTCAAACGAACTCTGGAGCGGTTCGATTGTGGTGAGAATGTGATCCGACCTCGAACAGACCCAACTGCAAAAAGTACTGATAATTTTTGGACTAAACCAGCTGCCGTAGTCAAGTGCGCTGTGCATTATGGATTGAGAAAGTGTTTGTTGACAGTTTGCGCTTTAGCATGGCAGCCCGTGGACAAACTTGGAGTAGTGAGGAGGTGCTGAGCCTCATAGAAATTTGGTCTGATGACCATGAGCATGTCAAAGTTAAGAAGAATTAATGCACGCCTCCGCTTGAAGTTACGCGCGATTCCCGCTCGCCGTTTGCAGTACATTATAACGTTGTTTTCAAGCTGCATCCGTGCTTCATTATAGAAATGTATTTTTTGCATATTGTGGTGTATACAAACAATGTAATATATTATGGCCAAAGACAAAACCAGCCCGCATAGTCGTGTTGTCGTGTAGTTGTGTTGTCTCCGTGTTGTTTGCTGGCTTTTCCTCTTTATGTTGGAATTTTCCCACACTTAAATTCTGACCAATCGAAAAGCAGTTTAGGAAATACGCCATGGCCAATTATGTAGATGTTGTCATGTTACTGCATTTTGGTTCGTTTCAACTGGTACGGACCAAAGCAATCAGTGTGGTGTGAAAAGGAACCAAAAAAGCTGAAAAATGCTACAATGTATTTGTTTGCCCTTGGTTCGGACCAAATTAATCGAACTAAAGATGTGAAAGCACCCCAAGACTCTTTGGTGCCCCTAGGCAATGACACCTAGAGTGCTCAGTGGTTCACGCAACAATTTTAAATATTGTTAGTGAAAATATTTATGAGATGGTACATGAGATTGAGTAGCCTATATTTTTCCAAATGTCTCCTTTTGTATTCCACTAAAAAATAACATACAGATCCAGTAGACAAGGTTGTGATGACAAAGCCTTCTGAAAAAAGGCTCTTGAACTAATTATAACTTGAGCGCTGAATTTTAGACTGCTGTGAAAAACGAGAAATGAGATGTGAGATCTACCATCAAACACTGTGAAAAACAATGGAAAAGCAGTACAGTGGGATACACAAATGTGTTCTGTCACACCACGTCTCCAACAACTTGTGCCAGTCTATACTGGATGTGTTCATTTCGAATCCATTTGTCCTGTTGGGAATGTTCAATCCAGCAATGATGTGCAAATGTAAACGGTATCTCTGATTATAACGGGTTCTGTTTGTTTTTCATAATAAAGCGAATGTAAGGATGGTGTTTAAATGAGAGTGTGCATAGATGACAGTATGCAGAAAGAGAAAGGCAGTCCAGATGTAGAGTCTCCAGGCACATTTGATAGCACTGAGCTCTCCTGTGAAGGTTAATCATGCCCTTACTCAAATCAAGCAGACACAAAGGAGAGGTCTATTCAACTAGAGAAAGAGAATGTTCAATTATTGTTTTGTTTTTTACATTGAGTTCCTCTCTCATTTGCAATGCAACAGTGCAAGTATCTCTGAGGGTAAAAACTTAAAGTAGCCTCAAAATATTGTATAAAATCTTAGCAAAAGGAAGATATCCGGACAGACATTTAAATCATACACTGTGATCAAAATTCAACCAATAAAGCATCAAAATATCACTAGCCAAATAGCTAGCTGAAGTGTCACATTTAGCAGTTTCTAGTAAATTTTTGCACATATTGCAGGGTTTTTTTTTTTCTTTTTTTTATGCATGCTGGTTGTGTTGCAGTAGAAAAAAACTAATGAACAGGTGAAGCATAATGTTTCTGAGTAGGGAGAGATGATTCACAATTGCAAAGACCTTTGTCACCCCCTTTGTGATTACTGGATCGGCCACCAGCAATTAGCTTTTGATTGCTGAATGGCTTGGAATACAGCATTGTCTCTCACTCGCTGATTATAATGATTTCAGAGTCATTATGACGTTTCTTATTGTTTTGTATCGGGTGTGAGCAGAGCTCTCCAGGGTTTTGGAGTCAGCAGAACTCTTTAAGTTCTCTCTCTGGGAAGTGAATAAAGCGCATTTATTGTAAGCAGGGATGAACGTTTCCATAGTATGAAATCCACAACCCAAGGTGAAATGAAAGCTTAACTCCGTACAAGATGACACGGTTGAGCCACAGAAAATACACTGAATTTATTGATGACTAAATCAGGAAGGTTAACATTCATGGTAATCATTACAACACCGATTCTGTCCAGTCCCATTAATGCAGGGTTACATGATACTAAAATACAAAAGGTCATCTGTTTTCTAACATTAATTTATCAGAAGATGATGTAATAAAGAAACTGAAGATGTAGGGCCCTATCATACACCCGGTACAATGTGGCACTGGGCACGGCGCAAGTGTTTTTTGTTAGTTTCAGCACGACACGGTAATCATTTTCACATCCTGTGCCACGTTGTTTAAATGCATTTGTGCCAATTTGTGTATCCATGGGCGAGCTGGTCTGAAAATGAGGTGTGTTCAGGATTGTTGGTGCGTTGCTATTTTGAGGCAACTGAAATAGACTGCGTCATCGACCAACTGAAACCTAGTCTAAATTCAATGGCACAATATTTCTTTACTTGTTTTTTGTTAATTAAAGAGTGCGTTAGTAATATGTGCCTATAGGTGGGTGAACAACGCACGTACACTATGCTTATTACATACACATGGATGCGCAGCAGCACACGAATATGCTGTATATTAAAAATGAAAGAATTACATTGTAAAAGATTATTATTGTGCCCCGTAGGTAGTCTTACGTGTCTTAGTGCTTGTCCAACTAGACACAGCTGCAATGAGCACAGCAGATATTTTACAGATATTTGTCATTGGTTTGTTCCTCTGCTTGCTCACAAAGAAATCTCACTGGTCCAAAATGTACATTGTGCCTTTGTCAGAAGCAGAAATAAAAAAAAAATATTTGAAAAAAAAAAAATTCTCGTCCCTTCAAATGAAAGTCAGTGGGGTTCAATGCTGCTTTCTCATTAAATTCTTTGAAGATCAAATGATCTGAACTATGCTGTCTATAATAATAGCTCTATAAACAGCAATATACCTCTAAAATAGGATGGGTCCAATCCAGCTCCTAGAGGACCAATGTCCAGCTCACCTGTCTCTAGGGCTGTGCTCATATACCCTATATAGTGTACTATTTGAAGGGTCTGCCATTTGTAGTGGTGTCCAAAACCCTAGTGGATATTATCAAGTGCATTCATTCAATTCCATTATTCACTTTAACAACAAGTGTACAGTAACTAATGTACAGTCAACGCAATTGATAGTCACAACAGAATACCCATGCACTGTTAGCTTTACAACCAATGAGTTTCTGAGTTTTCCTAGAGGATGCCGTCTACAGCGCTTCTGGCCCAAATTTGTGGAGTATATTAGTGGAACAATGTGAATGCTGAACATGAATACTGAATGAGGGTATAGGCAGTGATTTCGGATACAGCAAAGTAATCATTGAGACCATGACTAAACTCTACAAGTCAGTGGTCCTTCAGGAACAGGAACGGATACCGCTTCTTTAACCTTAGACTATATGTAAACAGATGTTTCATATGTTTTTATTGTTGTCTCCCAAAGACATTAAGGATTTATTGGAGAAACATCCGGGACAAAGTGTTCTGGGCTATAAAAGAGCAACCTCTGAGCCATAATATCATCCTCTGGGTGTGATTGTGGTGGTTTTATAAATACATTGATACACAAGCATAATACCATACACATTTTATATACAAATGCAGATTTATGGCCATGGCAGGTGTTTATCCCAATGTCTGCTTCTTCTTTCTCTTACAGTCTCTCTCCAGAGATTCTCTTGAGCACCTGTAGACAGCAGCCGTCATGGCAGTCTCACACATCACATTATTAACGAGGTCCTGTCCTTCTACACACCCTGCTGTCACCGGACTCATACACAATCACACACAATACAATATAATCTCCAGACAAATGGCAAATCTTGTTCTTCCACCATCGCTCCCTAAAACATATTCCTATATACTTCCTCTTTCGGCCTTACCAGAAGTCTGGAGTTTCACAATCTGGATGCCAAATGAAGCCAAACATCATTTTTAAAAATCCTAAATTGTAGGGTGTTGAAGTCCAGTTTACAAGGGATTCTGAGCGGTTGCTAGTGTGTTGCTATGTTGTGAATGGTTTCTTAAATGTTACTATGAGACTGCTTTGATGTTGTGAGTGGTTGCCAGGTCATTGCTATGTGGTTATTAAGGTGTTCTTAATAGTCCAATGTGTAGCTATGCAATTGTTATGGATTGTGTGTGGTTGCTGGGGTGCTGTTAAACTTTGAGCATTTTGAGTGGTCGCTAGGGTATTACTATGCAGTTGTGAAGTTATCTTAAGTGTTGCTATATTATTTCTAGTGTGAGTGGTTCTCAAGAAACTGTTATTCAGTTGCTTGGGTGTTTTATGTGGATTTGCAAACATTGCAAATGTTGCTACAACATTTCAATGTTACTACAGTGTTGTGGGTGGTTGCTACGTTATTTTGTGTGGTTGCTAGGGTGTTGTAATTAAGTTGCAAAGGGGTTATAGGTGGTGGCTAGTGTGATGTTAAGTAGTTCCTAAGTATTCTCAGTAGTTTATAACATGTTGCTATGCACCTGCTTGGATGTTGAGGGTGGTTGCCAGGGCATTGCAACACTGTTGTTAAGGTGTTATGAGTAAATTAGAGTGTAAATATGCAATTGTTAGGCTGTTGTGTGTGGTTGCCAGGGTGCAGTTACAGAGCATTTTAAGTGGTTGCTAGGGGGTCATTATGAAGTTGTTAGGGTGACATAAGTTGTTCACAGGACATTGTTATACAGTTGCTAAGGTGTTTTGATTGCTACATGATTATTTGGTTTTCTGAATAGTTTAGTGGGTAGCTTTACAATTGCTAGGGTATTGTGAATGGTTGCCAGGGCACTGTTATTCAGTTGCTAGGTTATTCTGAGTGTGTCACATCTGGTTCTTTTTCTAAAGAACTCCAAAAATGGGACAAAACTGTGTTAACATAAACCGAACCACGCATTGCCACCCAGTGTTAATTTCGTTGACTAAATATTTTCGTCATTATTTTCGTCACGAATATATTTTTGCGGACGAAAACGAAACAAAAACTAAAATAGAAGGCACTGATGGAGACTAAAACTATGACTAAATTGATTGACATTATCGTCAACGAATAAAGGACGAGACGAAAATAGACTGTGACGAAAATCAAATCAGTAGACGGGAGAGATGCGAGGAATGAACAAAAGAACCGGCAAAACGGAATAGGCGAGACTGCATGAGAGAAGAGAACCAATCCGAGCCTGACTTATCGAGACGTGAAGCGAAGGTTTTCAGTTTTTAAATGAGCTCCCGGGAAGACGGCATTCGAAGAGGTGATGTCTAAAAGAGCGACAAAATGTCCACAGCTCACTTCACGTTTGACGACGAACAAAACAAAACAAAGCGTAAAGCACGCGGAGCGCTCATTCGTGGCAAGAACAGCACCAATTTGAAAAGACATTTACAGACGAGCCACCCGGACATTTTCTCAAATGTAATTTCACAACGATGTTCTTTTGTTTATTGAGCTAAGCAAAATTGGAAGACTGCAGTGCGTAGATGTTGTAGCATTAAATATTACGAACTGAAAAGTACTGTAAAATAGCCCCTTCTTCAAGTTAGATGAGAGCACAATACTAATACGTAATATTATGATACATACATTTGATTAATACTAATGTTTAGTATATTTTATAATATTCTACTTGTTGACAATATCACAAATATTTCTATATTAGTGATGTGAAACGTGAATGTTCACATCCTATCATTATACATACTAATCTAGCAATATTGTGGTATTTAAAACATACAATATTGCTAGACAAATGAATACCTTATAAAATCTTGTTACTTTTTTTATCCACCCAACTTATTAAATATTTACTTTAAATGTATGCACTTATTGTTCAGCTCAGCTGTAAGCTTTAAGGTCCTGGACCTAACTTTATTTTTCTTTTATTGATGGTCAATTGGCAGCTAGTTATTGTTTACATTATCATGACAGTGTTTGTTGCTGCATAAAAGCTTTTGAATCGAAATAAAGACACAGTTGTGTTGAAATAAAGTTGAATTTTTGTTTTATATATTTTGGTTAAGTATGTTTCCTATACCAGCTGTAAAAAATTGTCTAGTAAATCTGTTATTGATTTTAGTCTTATTTTAGTCGACTAAAATACCAAGCGATTTTAGTCGACTAAAATTAGACTAAAATTAAAACAAATCAGATGACTAAAACTTGACTAAAACTAAAAAGAATTATAGTCAAAAGACTAAGACTAAAAATAAATTAAAATTTCGTGTCAAAATTAACACTGTTGCCACCCAATGGAGGGAGAGTGGATCTGTTTATTCAAGGCCAAGAAGTGCACCGGACCATTCATGCATGCAGACATATCACTGCTTTCTCGACAGAAGGCTCACATACAAATGCCTACCAATCCTGTAGAAATACTGAGAAATTGACAAAGGATTTCTACTGCCGCTGTCTCCCTTTGGCTGAAACGGCTCATTTGAGAGAGAGAGAGAGAGAGAGAGAGAGAGAGAGAGTGGGGTGGGAGGTGAGCTAATTGATGTCCCTTCATTCCCCACAGAGCAGCTCTGGCCTGTCTATCATGCTGTCAGCCTGAATGCATCCTGGAGAAAAGACTAGACAAGAAAAATAGAGGTCCCTTCCTTCAGCTTCGGCAGTCTGGAACAACCTCTAACAGCGGGCAGGCCATCCAGACAGGCAATTCTGCTGTTAGACCCCATATAGCAGTCAACCAATTATTCTCCACCAAATACTTTTCCTGAAGGACTCGACTAGAGGCGCTGCACAAAACACACGCACACAAAAAAGATCGCTTACTTTAGGGTCAGCTTACTGAGAGGGTTTCATATGGAGCTGTTGGCCTATTCACATCAAGTCCAAGTGGTTCACAAGAAAGAAACATGCAAGACAAGATTACAGCACAGAACGATGACTCTCTATGAACTGCTGTTCACTGATGTTGTGTTTAG